>NC_142598.1:5720811-5871276 GCF_965207765.1 Zootoca vivipara
CGCCTCTTGCTGTGCCCGGGGCCGGAGCAGCAGCCGCCACCGACCCCGCCCCGCGCCTCAGCCACTCCGGGGTCCAGCAGGCCGAGGCCGGGCCCGTCGCCGCCGGCTCCGACTCCGGGGTTGGGCGGCGGGGGGGACCCGGCGGGGGGCAGCCCCCAGCGGGGCGGCGGGGGCGGAGGCGAGGCCCTGGGACGGGCGCCACCGCGCCCCGAGTGCGGGTCGCCAGGACCGACTCCTCCCCCGACGCCTCCGCCGGGGCCTCGCGGGTGCGAGTCGGAGCCCGAGCAGCCTCGCGGGTCTGGACCTCCGACACCGCCGGGGCCCCCTGGACCCCCCGGGCCTCCCCCTCGGGAGCCAGGCTGGTCCCTATCGCCGTCCCCCGCTGACGGGCAGGCCTTCTTCTTGGGCAGGATAGTCATGGCAAGGGCGGGCGCGGGGAGAGGGAGAGGGAAGGGCCCGGAGACCGGCGGGGAGGAAGGTTCAAGGGGCCCGGATGGAAGGGGCAAGGGGTGACAGTTGCCCCAACGACGGGGGGCGGTGGGCTCGAACAGGGCCCGGATGGGAGGGCGAATGTGGGTCAAGGGTCGGGGGGGGGAGGAGAAAGAGGCGCCCGGGAGAGAGGAGCGCGTGATAGGAGGCGGAGGGCCGCGCACCGGGGACGGAGAGGGCCAAGGGGGCCCCGCAGGTTACCCGGATGAGGAGGGCTAAGAAACAGGCAGGGTTACCCGGATGAAGAGGGCTACGCGGGGGAGATGGAGGAAGGGCCAGCCGTGAGCGGGAAGCGGGGGGCTCTCTCTGAGGGAAGCGGGGAAGGCGGCGGCAGATGCCCGGATGGCGAGATCAACCTCAGCGCATCGCTTCCCCCGCCGCCGCCGCTCAGTAGGGAGTGCGTCCGTCAATTCCCAGCGAGGCGCCGGAGCTTCTCCCAAGCAGCCCACACCAACCGGGTCGTCCTCGGCCCCGCTCTCTCCTCCGAGGCTTTCGGGCTTTTCGCGGTCTCCGGAAAGAGAGAGAGGCGGCAGCGGCGGCGGCTACTACTACTACTACGGCCCGTCTGCGGGCCCGGCCTAGTGTCAACATCAACACAGCCGGCCTCTGACCCCGGCGAGCTCGACTTCCGTTTCCACGCCCCCTGGCAACAGGTGAGGCGGTCCCTGGGCTGGCCGTAGCAACCGCGGTTAACCGCGCGCTCGTTGGCCGGGAGTGACGGATGTCCGTCACTGAGTGGCTGGCGCCGCCGCTGGTCGGGTGATGTCCCGCCTCTTTCCACTTTTCCTCCTCCCGTCCCTTTTTGCGAGAGCGAAGGAGTGAGGCGGGATTATTGTTCCCCTTGTCAGCATAGCTTGTTCCTATAGGCTAGAGAAAGTAGTTGCCGTTTCTTCATTCGCCGGCGGACACAGACCTGAACCGTGATTGGCTGAAAGTGGCCGGTTACCTCCTATTGGCTTGGAGCATTCCCAGGATCGGAATTGATAGATTGGACGCGAGTTCCTACAGCTGGTTGGCATATAGAATCTTATAAAGCTGATTGGTTGATTGGTTCCTAATTGTGCCTTATCCCATACAGTTAGGCAGGAATCTAACGGTGCTCCAGAAAAGACTTGTTTTTTATAGCGATTAGATTTTCTATATCAATTATTAATACTGCAATACAATTGTTAATTTATCTGGCCTCTTTAGGCTCTAAAAAGCCTTACTTATTGAGGCTGCGACCCCTTTAGGAACAGGAATTAATAATATACCTATGGGCTTAGGAGGAATCTTCTGCAACGTTTTCTGAGCTCATGCATAGGACTAGAAAACCCAATAAACAAGCAAATTATAGCCCAGGCAGCACCATTTGTGGTTGCTGCTTGTGGCCGGCAGCTTTAAAGGGAGATGTTGGTGGAGAAAATGGCTAGTGCTCATGACAGCAAAATGAAACACCCACATTTAAGAAGCAGTGTCTCTGTACAACAGTTGCAGAGGGGACGGTGGTAGGGGAGGGCCACAGTATTTGCTTTGTGCCCTTCTTGTGCGCTTTGGAAGGCACCTAGCCAGATGTTTTTTGCAATAGAATGTAGTTGGAGCTTTGACCTTCTGAACTAGCAAGGTGCTGTGTGTGTGTGTCTCTCTCTCTCTCTCCCTCCCTCCCTCCCTCCCTCCCTCCCTCACACACACTTTCATTGATAACTAAAGAGCTGGGAAACTTTCTTTGATTGGACAACCGGGTGCAAACCTACGGACAGTTTGCTGTTGTTTCTTGAAAACAGTAATCACTTTTCCATACTTTTATTTTAGCCCTCTATTCTAGCTCAGATACCCCTGTTGCAAATTAATTGGTGTGATGTGGCAGGCAGCCTTACCATACTTACTTAATTGGGTTTAATTTAATTAGATTTCTAAGATTCCACGTCAACCAGGTTTACAGAAAACAACAGACTAATTTGTGATAGGACTCATAGCTCACTTCTTGAACACTGAGACACTGATACAGTACCTGGAATTCATAAGCATCATTTTTTTTGCATGTGCAGATTGCTTGTCAGAGAGAGTACTCCTTTTCAGCATATATAAATATTTGTTACACTGTAACCATCTTAAAATACATCATTTTTACTTTTTAAAGTTCGTGTTTTGTTCTTTTTTTAAAAAAAAATCAAATGCTAATGTTTCCAAATTCTACACTCATTAATATCAGTCTACAAATTTTACACAGATACTTTTCTTCATATCAGTGTAATCCCCAACACAGATGATTTATTAATTATCTTGGGCCCCATCTAAGCCATGCCTTCATAGTTTTAATAAATAGGAATTATTGTCCACTAGTTCCCCCCTCCAACTTGGTTAGAAAAATATTCATGTAATATTTCTTATAATAACATGAAAATGATTTTTAACAAACATGGACCTGCTAGGCCCAGGCCCCCAAAATAGTTACATCCATCTCCAAATCCTCATACGCCTCCAAATCTTAAAATAAGACTAGAGCACATGACTTTTGTTTGAGCTCTCATCCAGTTTTCTTTATTGGCACAAAACTACAGTAGCATTCACCTTCTTCAAGCATCTCTTCTCTCCAGCACCTTCTCCCTCATTGCACCCTCCAAGACCCCCCAAACACCCTAGACTTTCTCCTCCTGCATTCAGGTCAGTTTTATTCTCCCCATTTGTACACAAACAGGAACCTGAGTTGAAGTGACTTGACCAAGGTCACGCACAGCACATTTATAGCTGGCATGGGAACTAGAAGTCTTCATTTCCAGCCCTGACAACTCTGTCCATGGTAAGGGGTCAAGTTCAGCCTAATTTCTACCACTAACAGAACTGAGTGGTAAAGCGTTTCTTGGACTGCAGCACTTTAGATTGCAGATGACTTTGTTTTGTTTGCATATTTGGATGCTTCCTTATAACAACAAAACCTGGCTTCATGCAGAAAATTAGCATGTCAGGGTCAAAGAATGGTAGAGTTGGAAGGACCCCCGAGGGTCACCAAACCCCCTACAATGCAGGAATCTCAACTAAAGCATCTATGAGAGATGGCCATCCAACCTCTAGTGGAAAACCTCCAGTGAAGGAGAGTTCACTACCTTCCAAGGGAGTCTATTCCACTGTCAAAACAGCTTGTACCCTCTGGAGCAGAGGAAAACAAATTTGCTCTATCTTCCATGTGACAGTCCTTTAGATATTTGAAAATGGCTATCACATCTCCTCTCAGTGTCCCTTTTTCCAGGCTAAACATGCCAACTCCCTCAACGGTTCCTCATAAGGCTTGGTTTCCAGACTCTTGATCATCTTGTTTGCCCTCCTCTGCACATGTTCCAGCTTGTCAACATCCTTCTTAAATTGTGGTGCCCAGAACTGGACACAGAGGTACTCCAGGTGTAGGTCTGACCAAGGCAAAATAGAGTGGTACTATTACTTCCCTTGATCCAGACACTATACTGTACTTCAGTTGATGCAGCCTAGAATAGCAGCAGCGTTTTTTGATGCTGCACCAAAGGGTTCTGCCTAGTCTTCTCCCTCCCTAGACATTTTACTTCTTTAGATATAGGGAGGCCTTTTTTCATGGAGCCTTCAGACATCACCCACTGTGCAGCATGAAGTTATACAGCTGGGATAAAGCTTTACCACTTGATTCTGCTGCAGCATTACCAGGCATGCTAAAATTCTCATACACTCGAGGGCCTCCACTGGAGGGGGTATATTCTTTCCTCTTGTACATGGCCATATGGAGTTGCTCAGTGCAGCACCAGCTGAAGGAAAGCAGTTCCTAGTATGGCCATCAAATCTCAAAACAACAGCCAGTGATGGGTTCTAATCAGCTCCTCCTATTTCTCTCAAGCAGCACCCTTAATATCAGAGCGGAGGGAAAAGACACCCTTCCCATTTTGTTTAAGTGGCTTGCAGGAGCTGCCTTTTTGATGGAGAAATCTGGCTCCCTCCCACTCCTTTCTGCAAGAAGGTAGAGGAGGTGAAGGATTGCTCTTATGGTTAAGTCCAGTGTTTCCCAACCTTGGGTCTCCAGCTATTTCTGGACTACAACTCCCATCATCCCTAGCTAGCAAGAAAAGTGGTCAGGGATGATGGGAATTGTAGTCCAAAAACAGCTGGAGACCCAAGGTTGGGAAACAGTGGTTAAGTCTCTAACTGCAGCCCAAGGAAGGGTAAAAGTAGAGTCTATGCTTGGAGTTTCTCCACCACCCTCTCCGGTTCACGAGAGGTTTTGTTTTTGTTTTTTAAAAAAGCAAAGCAAAACAAAAACAAAACAAAAAGTTGAGGCTTTGAAATGAAGAAACACGATTTTGCTGGGCCTGTGTTAGTGAACAAGTTGACATGTTGAGAAAGTCTACACAGTGTGCAGAGCCAATAGTGATGCAACTGTTGCAGTTGTAAATAATTTGTTTATTTAGCCTCATGCCCAGCTCGTAAGTCATGTCATGTTTCCTTTGCCACAGCAAAACTGTTGAAAGAAGCAGTGGACTCAGTGGGGGATCAGCTTTGGTCAGGACCACAAATATTAGTTATGGTTAACTGTTGGCCAGATATGGGCCCCAAAGGGCAGCCCAGGGGTGGGTGGGTGGGGCTCTCCTGCCTGATCACTTGGAGAAGGTTCTGGCTTGCCACAGGTGAGTAGGCATTTACGAGCCAAAAAGCAGGGGAAGTGTACTTTGTGTTCGTGTCTTTGAGCCATTCACAAAAGTGGTTCACCCCTTAATGAACTCTTGAGTGGATCCGCTGGCCCGGCACACTTTGGCAATCTGCTTGTGTGCATTGGCTTCTTGAGTCTGGAAAGGAACAAACGGCATTCCCCCAAGTGTAAATAAGTGACTACAACAGAATTATGCATCTCTGTTTGTGGGAGAGAGGTAAAGAGAGGATAGAGTTGGGGACCCATCGGTCTACAGTAGCAGGTCTGGTCTCAAATTTCAGCAGCACCCTGCATGATGCCAAAATTCAGCAAACCCCCTGCCTCTTGTGCTCCTCTCCCAGATTATAGCAGCACCCTCAAGGCTCCATGCCCAGTGTGACCGAACTGGTCACTCTCCCTTAAATCTACCTCTGCTGTCTACACTGACTGTCAGCAGCCTTCCAGGGCTGCAGGCCGGGGTCTCTCCCAGTCCTGGCTGCAGATGGCATGGGGATTGAATCAGACCTTCTGCACCCAAAGCAAATACTCTACCACTGGCTCCCCATTGAGTTGTGCCCACAGGGGTCAGTTCTACAGCTACTCACACACACACACACACACACACACACACACACACACACACACACCTTGTTTTTCAGGGAATATGTGGAAGATTGCATTTACTTCTGTAACAAGCAGTCCTCCCAGAAGACCTGTTTATTGAGCATGGATCCAGATTAGACAGCTGTTTAATGAGCATCCATCCTGATTTGTCTGCTGGGTGGTTAGATGCCATTGCATCCAAGCAAGTTTTAACCTGCACTTTCCGGGGCACTTTTCTGCCACTTTCTTTATCACAAAATGTAGTGTCTTTTGGGGAAGTGGGTTTGCTGTGCAGAATCTCCCATTCAACTCTCATTGTGCAGCCCGAATTTGCCAGTGTATGTCTGAATCCTATTGGAAGTGGGCAGGGTGGATAACGCATCTTGTGATTCTGCTCCTAGTCACCAAAGTAGCCACTGCAGTGTTCCACATGTGACCCGCTTCAGCCGTTAGCAGTGCTTACGCAAGTATGACAATGGCATGGAGTTAGCCAGCTGCAGTAAAGCCTGCATTGCCTCTAAATGGCACGCAGAATACCTTGGGCAGCTTGCCCTGTGGTAGAACTCCCTTTCCTAACAACATCTCACACCTCCAGATGTTTGGACAACAACTCCCATCAGCCCCCGACTACAACTCCCACTGGCTGGGGATGTTGGGAGTCATAGTCCAAAACATCTGGAAGGCACCGGATTGGGAATGGTTGGTATGGCACAGTGCTTCCCATCCTACACTGGGAAATTTGGAAGCAAGGGAAGGCAAATGGACCTTCTTTTGGTGGGGGCATTGAATCTAGCAATGATTCAAGCCTCCATAAGGAGGCCTGCACTTAGAGGAGCTTAGCCATGGGCATGGACACACACAACCACACACACACACACACACCAAACCTAGGGTTGCCACTTGCCCCTGAAAGATGGTCTGAACCCTGAACAGGTTTTTTTGGTGAGTGGGGTGAGGGAGGAAACACCAGGTGAAAGTCGTCGTCCCCCCCATAAATATGTGGTGCAGCTGAAATGTCACCTACAGTGGTGCCTCACTAGACGAATTTAATTCATTCCATGGGTCTATTCTTATAACGAAAAATTTGTCTAGCGAATCCCATAGGAATGCATTGATTTTTTTTTTTAAAAAAATTTGCCCATAGGAACGCATTAATTGAATTTCAATGCATTCCTATGGGAAACCGCGATTCGCTAGACGAATTTTTCGTCAAACGAATTTGTCTAGCGAGGCAACCTCCGCTAGAAAAATCCTTTCTTTAAGCGAAAATTTTGTCTTACGGGGCATTTGTTAAGCGAGGCACCACTGTATTAGATTTCTGCCTGTGAAAACTACAGAGCATTTGTCAAGGATGCAACAACTCTACCTGTGCTAGAACCCAGAAGGTCTGAGGACCTAATCTATTCCACTGAGTAATTTAGGCTCCAAAGACACACACAAACACACACTTACCCTGCTATTGACTTGGGCTACCCTAAGTGGAAGAAGGCTGTTTGCCCTTTGCATATGTCAAACCCTGGGAATATTGCTATCTGTTTCAAGAGGATGGAGTATTCTTGTTTGGTATTGAGGAAGTTAAACATTGGGACATTGTCCTCTGTGCTATACCCAGCAGGGTAAATGGAGCAGCATTTATGTTCAAGAGAACGAAATAGTTATGCTCTGCTCCAAATCTGTCCATGTTGTCTCTCTCAAGCACCCCAGTCTGAGCAGGGGGGGGGACAGGAACTGTGAACTACAGACTGATCATCCAATAATTATCTCATCCCACACTGGGGTGTGTGTGTGTCAAGAGTGACCCCTGCGGTGTTTTGGGACACATTCAATGTGGTTCCAGATGTAAAAGAGCGGCAAACAGCCGGAACAAATGCATCCTCATGTCTTTGCTTAAAAGGAACGTAGTTGTAGAGATTTCATTCACAGTGACGTAACCGGAAGCCAGCCTGATTCTATGCAAATTTGCTTGGAAAAAAGTTTCACTTTGTTCAGTGTACCTTGATCCTGGCTGAGTGTGCATAGTAGTAATTCATCCTCTCTTAGGGTATAAGGATCCCCCCAAACTTTTTTTGCAGTAGAGAAATAGTCACTGGAATGTTTGATCCAGCTGAAGGAACCTTGTTCTGATTCTTCTCACTTCCTCTCTACACTTCTGCACCTTTGCAGCAGCCCTTCAATCCACTTATGAGACATTTCCACCTCTTTCCGTGTCATTCATTCATCGCTCCCACTAGCAGACACTACGATTCTGTTCAAAGTGCATTTGAGTTAATTGATCAGCATTAAAGTGCCCTGAAATAACTACCGCAATTGTTATTTCTTTAACCATCCAACAGGGGGAGATGTTGATTTTACAGGTAGTTAATAATTGTTGCAAGGAAAACTCTGGTTAGAAAATGAATGTGGGGGTCTGCGGTGAGAGACAGCCCAAGTACGCTCTGTGTTTCACATGGTCCTATCAAAGGATACTAACTTCAACACACCCACTTGGACCCCCCTACTTTGCCAGAGCTGGAGACTAACCAGAGGAATTTCATCCCCCAGGCATCCTCACGCTCCATTCTTCCTCGTTCATTTGCTGCCGCTTCCCCCAACAAGGCCTATGTCATAAGCCACCAGACCTTACTCCTCTCTGAACTTAACCCACAGGTGACTCCTGGCTACCCAAGGCCATGCTGACTCCCCACCGGTAGCCAGGAGAGAGAAAGCCAAGACGCTGAGCAAAATAAAGAAGAGGAGGGAGCCAAAGAGTGGCCAGCAGGTCAAAACAAAAATGGCTGATCCTGCTGAGAGAGCATCCTTTGCCGGATGCTGAGAGCAAGCCAGCCAGCTTGATGCATGCGACGGGACTTGTGGCTCGCTTGATACCTAGAACGGTATCCGCCATCCCACCCGAGTTCTTTTTCTTGCTTTTCTGCCAGGTTCAGTTCCTTCTCCAGTGAGCACACGGAACGGTGCGAGGTTTTCAGGATCAAGAGCCAAGTCTCTCTTTCTCTCGCTTGATCATAAACCTAAAAAAATGTCCGGAGGGGAGGAGGAGAAGGACCAGAGATCACAGCCCCGCTCTGCAGGTTTGGTTCAGTTCTTCACAGCATATCTTCCGTCAGGGTAGGCAGGTGGGGTAGGAACGGGGGACACGGCTGCACATGCCATGTGATGCTCTGTAGCCGTGGGCTTTGGGTCCCACTCTTCGGAGGTATAATACACATGCACAGTCTCGATGCTACGCAGTGGGGGTGCAGGGCTGTGTGGTGTGTTGGGAGAATGATACATGAGATTCCCACGAGGTGTCGTGTTTTGGTGCAATAGACTTTTTTCTTTTTTCTTTTAAAGTGCAGTTTCCAAGTTACAGAACAGGTATCGGGAGGAGGGCAGAGAGAGAAAAAAGGCAGAGAGGGAGACAGGGGCTTCTAAGGCTCCGTCCATCCCAGAAATGGCTCAGCCAGGAGAGGCAGAAGATTGGGGGTGGGGGGAAAGGAACTGGTTGGAAGCTTAGCCAGTTCTATTTCCATTCCTTTCCCCAATGGCTTCCTCATCTTTAGCTGGAACAAACTCCAGAATCCCTTGCTCTAACCACTAGGCAATACAAACCCCACCCCTCTGATCATGCTTAGGACCAGAATCAAAGAACCTCGATCCTCAGAGCTCGCCTTTCCATCTGCAGATGTGCATCAATGGCGAATCCCTCACTCTTGGCCTCCCTCACCCAACAATCTTGCAGTCCCACCATTAAGACCCCTGCCCTGCCCTCCACACCCCAAGGTAGGACCCAGGAGCCCCTGCTCCCTCTCCCTGCTGCTGCAATGCCCCAAACCCTTCTCAGAGTCAAACCAGGGATTTCGACTCAGCCTGATCCCAACCTAAGGAGGAATAGGTTTGGTATAGCGTGAAAAAAGTCTTTCGGATATGTTCCCGCTGTTGGGATATGTTCCCTAATACCACTGAGGCCCACCTGTCGGAACCCAGTCCCCTCCGCATCGCTCCACCCCTTTGCGGTTGCATAGCATCGGGGACCCACCTCCCCTCCTGTATGGCTTTGATTGTAGAGGGGGAGCTGGGCGGGCATCGGAACCCCCTCGTGTGCCAGCTCCCCCTGTTGGTGGCCAACGATATCACCTCTGAGGAAGGGGACTGTGTGACACACGCCCCCTGCTGCCCTCCTCCAGCTTGCAGTTCAACGGGCGGGGTGGGAGGCTCGGGCAGAGGACCCCGTCCCCGGCTCATAAGCAGGACCCAGGCAGCCAGCAGCGGCTCTGGGCAGAGAAAGGAGTCAGGACAAGCACCTCCCACCCCACCCCAGTCTCCCCTTACAAGGAGGAGATCTTGACAGTCTCGTGCAGTATGTAGGGGGTGGAGTTGCGCAGGGGTCCGCCAGGGCCTCCGGGAGAGGGGGGCTGGCTCTCATCCGGCGTGTTGGCAGGAGGGGTGGGGATGCAGATGATGGCCGCTGTGAAGTCTGTGGCGTCACAGTTCAGCTTCAAGTTGTCGTGGGTCTTGGCGTTCAGGTTGGAGCGGCTGGAAGAAGGGGAGACACCGGGAGAAAGAAAGGTTAGGAAGAGGGTTGGGGTGGGTGGGTCTTTAGTCACCTGCACCTTCCCTAGGCTCCATTCTGGCACATAGTCTGGAAAAACAGGAGGTGGTTAACTTAAGAGTGCTTTTGATGATTCGCAGCGGCAGGAGTGGGCAATGTTGCTGGTCTGCATCGATCCCTCAGCCCTGACCTTTGACCTCACCAGCCAGAGCTGATAGGAAATTGAGTCCTACAGCATCTGGAGGGAACATGCAATTTCCTGGGAGGTTTGAAGCCCAGCACTGCTTTTATTTTAAAAGGAATCGTCCCATCCATTCCTATGACAATTTTCACCTGGGCAGTTTCATCCATTTCCACTAAATACATTTAGCGGTGCCTTGAGCACATATTTTCTGATCTGCATATACATATTTTGCATGCCTACTACAAAAGTCAAGCTGTTCTTGGGCCAGCCTGTTTCATAACCCATCATTGATGCCTTGGAGAACAGGGTTTAGAGTAGGGGCCGGCAACTGCAGTCCCCTGCCAAGTTCAACCCTAGAGTTACTACTACTACTCGTAGTAGGTGGCGCTGTGGGTTAAACCACAGAGTCTAGGGCTTGCTGATCAGAAGGTCGGCGGTTTGAATCCCTGCAACGGGGTGAGCTCCCGTTGCTCGGTCCCAGCTCCTGCCCACCTAGCAGTTCGAAAGCACGTCAAAGTGAAAGTAGATAAATAGGGACCGCTCCGGCGGGAAGGTAAATGGCGTTTCCGTGCGCTGCTCTGGTTCGCCAGAAGCAGCTTTGTCATGCTGGCCACATGACCCGGAAGCTGTCTGCGGACAAATGCCGGCTCCCTCGGCCTATATAGCAAGATGAGCGCCGCAACCCCTGAGTTGGACACGACTGGACCTGATGGTCAGGGGCCCCTTTACCTATTTACTACTACTACTACTACTGCTGCTGCTGCTACTACCAAGATGACAATTACTAATTAAATGTATATACCACTCTTTATCTGAAGATCACAGGGCAGTTTACAGTAAAATATTTAAATAAACATGAGCAAACAAACAATCTTCAGCAACATGCATAGTTATAAGGAGCAGCTGGAAGTTGCAAACAGCAGAGCCAGAGGGGAATGAAATGCAAAGAAATAACAGATAGGAACAATTTGGTTACAGCTGGAAATTATGCAAGGGATTACAACAGCAGCGAAGGGTGATCAAAAGCAATCAGTTTGGCAATGCTGAGTTAGCAGGTAGCTGTGCTGGGGAAAAAAGAAACCCTTTGTCTCTATTCAGACCCAAATGAGCATGTGCAAAGTGCTGGTCCATCATCAGTGATCGCCCAGATGCCACACACCTGAGGTTAGGGGAAACAGTTTCAAAGATCAAAGAATGCAGCTTGCAGGTGGGTTTGTGCCCAAGCAGGGAGGGTGGGGGACCAAGGTTGATTTTCTCCACTTTGCCACTCATGAATCCAGGCACTGAACACTCTTTGTGTGGCACTGCAGCTCTTATGCCAGCAGGTGGTAGCAGATTCCACACTTTGGGGAAAGACCCTCTAAAATATGCCACAGAGAAAGCAATTGGAGTGGGAAACAGTTCGGCTCAGCAGTACTAGAGACTTGTAGCTGAAAAGCTTTCAGCATTGGAACAGACTCCCTTGGAAGGCAGTGGATGCTCCTTCCTTGGAGGTTTTTCAGCAGAGGTTGGATGGTCACCTATCGTGGATGCTTTAGTTAAGATTCCTGCATTGCAGGGTCCCTTTCCAACTCTGCAGTTCTATGAAATTCAGTCCCATTGCCTTCCTGGGTCTCAGACCCATTACCTTTGCCTGCCTGCATCTCTTGCACAGCTACTAGATACTAAATGGTTTCCCCCACTCTCACCCTCTCCCTCTTTTCCTCGACTCTCTATCTCGTCTAACCATCTTTCTTCCAGTTTGCCAGTCCCCCTTCACCCAACCATCCTGTCCTCTGTGCAACCTTGCTCTCCTCCCTACCCATCTCTCCTCGGCCTCCTTTTTCAGCCGATGCACAGAGTCCTTTTACACATTCCACATGAGGTGTTTGTCCATCAGCCACTGACTGCTCACTTCCTTTCCAGCAGCAGTAGCTCAGCTGGTTACTCAGAGGGAGCAGAGGAGGGTTTTAACAGTCTAAGGTCATCCAGTGAAAGCTCCTCGGACTCACATCTATCCCCAGAGAGTGCTTATCCCAGGGCTGCAGCTTGCTCTGTCACCCATCCGTTCTTGCAGCCAGGAAACATTTTCAGAGATCCAAGCCACGCCTGCTTTGCTGCAACCAGTCCTTATCCTTTCCCTACGGGGCGCTGATAAGCAGTCAGTCATTCTCCCTCTTCATGACATCTCTTTTAGATATTTGAAGCCACTTTCATGAGTTTCCCCTTAATCTTCTTTTCCCTGAGCTATTCGTGTCCAGCTGCTTCAGCCGTTCCTCATTCATCATTCATTCAAAACCCTCCGCCGTCTCACTTCTCCTCTGAATCATTCTCGAAAGGGTGGGCACAAATTTAAACTCGCATGATAGGGGTGCCAATGGCCCCTGCCCCGTATCGCAACAATCCTGCTTTTGTCAATCCAAAATCCGCCCCCCCAAAAGCCTTTGCCTTCTCTCCACTCCAATGCAATAGCACCACATTGCTGACTCATTTAGATCGCAATCCGCTATAACCTTAGATCTGTGGTCCTCGAAATAGGAGGTGGGAATCCCCAAGGAGGTGAAAGCAGTGTTGTGATGAGGTCCCTCCGCCCACCTCTTTCTCATCAGCAGACCATATGTATGGAGTGGCGCTCAGGCAGTGAACTTGGGGTGCATCCAGACTGCTGGGATTCAATCACATAATCAGCAAATTCAGGTTGCACCATTATACTTGATAGGGACTCTTACACGACAAGCCTGCTTTCCCAGAAGAGCAGACGCTTTATGATAAGGAAAAAGAAAGGAGAGAATGCACTGGAAAGTGTAGGATAATACTTGCTTTGATATACTCTAACCTCCCTGCAAACAAGTCAGGATGAATGCACAATAAACAGGTCACCTGGAAGCACCCTATGCTTCCAGTGTGAACCTATACATTTACTCAGAAATAATTTCCTTTGTTCAATGGTTTCAGTCCTGGATACCCAGTGGGGCTTACTTCCCAGTAAACATGCCCAGGATTGGGCTGTGCAGCTGCAAGCACCCAAACTATAGACCAGTGATGGGCAACCTTTTGAGCTTGGTGTGCCAAAAAACCGATCATAACTTGGGTGGTGTGTCACTTCGAGAGAAAAAAACATTATTTAACGATATTTATAGTTTAAATAACAAAAATGTATAATTGTAATATATAACTGTATTTAATAAACCAAAAACTAATTATTTAACCAAACCAAACCAAAAAACCCTTATTTATCACAAAGTGCCCAGAGTTGTTGAGCTTTTCGGGGGGAGCTGCTGACCAAAGTTTTTTTTGGGGGGGTGCAAATGTTGCTTTGCTTTTGGGGGGGATTCCCCAAAGCTGCTGCGCTTTTTTGGGGGGGAAAGAGAACAGAAATAAATGATGAATAATACCTTTGCTGGAACTAACACGCAGCACTGACATAGTCTGCCAAAGCACCAGAAAAACAGCACAGAAAGGGTTAAAAAACCAATCTCTGGCTACCAGCAACAACAACAACAACAACAAAGGATCCGATTTTAATAGTGGAGACAAGCTGTAGCGTGAGGAGGAGCAGGAGAACAAATGGGAGGACGGACAACAACAGCGCGAAAGGGCCGATGGGTGCGTGCCAGCAGTGAGGGCTCTGCGTGTCACGTCTGACACGCGTATCATAGGTTTGCCATCACTGCTATAGAATCATAGAACTGTAGAGTTGTAAGGAACCTAAAGGGCCATCCAGTCGAACTCCCTGAAATGCAGGAATCACAGCTCAAGACTCCCTGACAGGTGGCCATCCAACCTCTGCGGGGAAACTTCCAGGGAAGGAGAGTCTGCCACCTTTGGGTCTGTTCCATTGTTGAGCAGCTCTTACTGTCAAAAAGTTCTTCCTGATATTTGCTCAATTTCCTTTCTTGTAACTTGAATCCATTGGTTCGGATCTTGGCCTCCAGAGCAAAAACAAACAAACAAGCATGTTCCCCCTTCCATGTGACAGTCCTGCAGATATTTGAAGATGCCTGTCGTATCTCCTCTCAGTCTCCTCTTTTCCTAGCTAAACATACCCAACTCCCTCAACCGTTCCTCATAAGGCTTGGTTTCCAAAACCCTTTATCATCTTGGTCACCCTCCTCTTTACATTTTTCTGTTCCTGGACTTCCTTCATCCCTAATCACTGATGGGAGTCCAATAACATCTGGAGGGCTGCAGGCTCCCCCATCCCTGCTGAAGGGGAAGGGGGGGGACCTAGTTTGCTAGGGAACCTGTTGGGATAGTCCTTCCAGGAACCATCCTGGCTGGGTTCCATTTAGCAGAGAAAACCCACGAGTAGAGGATATGGTTCTTCAATGGTTCTCCAGCAACGGTAGGAGAAGATTGCACTAGGAAGTCATATTTACCAACATTTCAGAGATGAAAGATGGGACACTTCTTATGTACCATAACATCCCTCTGCTCCCACACCTGAGCCTTGCAGTACTACCATTATGTGTTGCTGGTGACTTTTCCTGGGCCACAGTATGTTATTTTCATTTACTCTGAAATCACCAGTCCTGCTGCTGCTGCAGAGCTGCTGCAGGTTTTGTTAGTAAATTGGCTATAAAATTTCCGTCAAAAGAAGAAGAAGAAAGCCTAGGAATACTCTAACTGCACAGTTGAGTTGCTTATAATTTCAGTGCAGTTGCCCTGTAAGTGCCACTAGCTCCATTCTGCAGATAAACAAATGCTGCAAGATCTTATTAGCTAGATAAGCAATTACGGAACTGCATGCATATATTGTTTTCCAGCAAATTGTGGAAGGACTTTTAATGTTTAAAAGATTACTGTGTTTAATTTTTCTGTTGGAAGCCGCCCAGAGTGGCTGGGGAAACCCAGCCAGGTGGGCGGGGTATAAATAATATATTATTATTATTATTATTATTATTATTATTATTATTATTATTATTATTATTAAAAGAAACACCCCCTCCACAAACATAGCAGATATTTCATACGAGGCTATGTGTACCTTATGTTAGATGAAATGGCCCAGGATATGTTTCTACTCCACCCCTTTTTTAACTTTAAAAAGAAGTCTTGCTGCTGCACAGGGCAATGGCCAAGCTCTAGAACAGGCACCCCCAAACTTCGGCCCTCCAGATGTTTTGGACTACAATTCCCATCTTCCCCGACCACTGGTCCTGTTAGCTAGGGATCATGGGAGTCGTAGGCCAAAACATCTGGAGGGCCGCAGTTTGGGGGTGCCTGGTCTAGAACAAAGGAACATCCCACGTTGTCTTCAACTGAGCCACACCATTGGTCCATCTAGCTCAGTATTGTCTACACTGACTGGCAGCAGCTCTCTGGGGTTGAGGCAGGAGTCATTTCCAGCCCTGCCTGGAAATATCAGGGATTGAAACTTGGACCTTTGGAATGCAAAATGCATGTTGTTATCCTGAGCTATGGCCCTTTGCCTCTGCAGCCTCGGCTTCATGCTCATTTGCAGCAGGATTCCCAGGAACAATTTGCCTAAGGAAAAGCAGTCAGTAGGCTGTGGAGTGCCTTGCCACTGCTAGGGCTGGCAATCAGCCTTTGTTTTCTTTTACTTATAAAACAGGGGGAAACAAACCTTTGAGCATCTCGTCTAAGGAAAGCCAACTGACCCCCCCCCCAATGTAAAAGAAAGTAGTTGAACCTCCCTTACCATCACTTTCTTGGGGACACAAAATCTTGCAAAAACAGGATGGATGGTGGAAAGAGAATTCCAGCCTAGTATTAGTTAGGACTTGCTACTGGGTCCCATCACACAGAGGGTGGGGTTTTAAAAAAGATATCAAGAAATTATGAATAAGAATGATCTAAGAATAAGGCTATGAAATGAAATATAATATGTAATTTTATGATGTTTAGAAGAGATTTAGAATTGGTAAGATTAAATTATAAACAAGGATTGTAAGAAAGGGAAGTGAAGATGCTACAAGAAGTAAGAGGGGATATACATTGTCTCTTTTGTATTTGGCATTTTTGTATCTTTTTTTTGTATCCTTTTTAAAATCTCCCCCCCTTGTTTTTTTCCTGTTGTATTTCATCCATTTTTTCTTTTTTTCTATATAAAATTTAATAAAAATTATTTAAAAATAAAAAAAATAAAATAGAAATAAAAAAATAAAAAAGAAATTAAGAGGGGGCCCAAATGCCGAGGCAACGAAGGCTCTGGAATCTGTTGGAAGCCACAAAGGCAGGGCTTTGGGGGGGCAGGGAATGCCAGAACAGAGCAGGCCCATCTCTCTCTCTCTCTCTCTCTCTCTCTCTCTCTCTCTCTCTCTCTCTGAATCTGGGAATTATGTGGCAGGCTTCCCACATTGTCAAAAGGAAATAATAGTTATAAGGTTGAGATCTTTGCCCTGAAAGCCACAAAAGCCAATCAGTGAGTCGTAGACACGAGGACCACCTGAAGTCACAGGACAGGTCACAAATACACACAGACATTTGACTTTTTGGTTTTGCCACTTAGTCTGCTACGTGTTTTCAGCTGCCGCCTCATATTCTTGTCAATATTATGGGTTCACTGTTTTATGTTGGTCACCGCCCTGGCGCCTACTAGATTCCTCCTGGGGCTGGCTACTGGGTGCTGTGGGTGGCAGGAGGATGGGAGGGGGAAGGCAGGAAAGTTGCCTCGTGTTAGGGTGCCAGCAAGTAGGCACACTGAAGAGCAGCAGACAGGGTCGGATAAGCCAAGGTCAACAGTCTGGACAGAGCCAGTTGAAGTCAGACAGTTACGTGGGAGTCAAGAGTAGCCAAGGTCAGTTCAAGCCAGAAGTCCAAAAGCCAGGGAAGCCAGATCAAGATTACAGGAACCAAGGACAAGATGAGCGAGGCAACTAGGCACTTCAGTACGACGTTGCAGACGCTGAGGAGTGGCCAGCCGGCCTCTCTCTTAAGTAGCAGGTTCCCTCCCCCGCTTTTTATGAGCTGCAGCTGTTTCTAATTGCAGCCGGCGTTTTTCAGCTCTGCGTTCCTTTGCAGAGAAGGGGGGGGGAAGGGGCCATTTGATAACCTGCCTGACTGGGGCCTGGTTCTGGATCGACTTGTTGCTGCAGTTCTGAGCTTCCCTCCTCCCTGTCAGATTGCTCTTCTTCTGAGTGCTGCCACCAGTCTTCCCCAGGTGTGAATTCCTCAGATTCCTCTGTGGGAGCTTGTCAGGGGGAGCTAGCCACCACTCCTCCTCCTCGTCTGTCTCAACCCTGACACCTCGCTTCCTTCACAGTTAATGGACCAACAGACATTCTATCGACAGCTCCCTGGTCTCCCTGGCCAGCCCTACCAGCAGCCTGGACCTGGACACAGCCAATGCAGATGCTGTGGGAACTGGTGGCTTCAAACTACGCAGGCTCATCAAGACAGCACCCTCTGTTGGTGCCAGTGAGAGCTAATGGCATGCTGTGTGGGGAAACAGGAATTGCATCTTCATCTCTTCCTCTTCCAGATTCCCTGGGTATGCTGACCTATCAGGCAGGGTGACCCACTAAAAATTAGCCAGCATTTGACAGATGGACCAGAGTCAGAGTTCCCCCCCCTCCACCCACCTCTGAACCAGTGGTCTCTCCTTTTTCTGTTTTCATGCATTAACATTCTCCTGTTCCCAATCCTCAAGCCCAGGAGGGCTCTTCACTTGAACGGATACAGCTCCCTCCTCTGAGGCTTGTTTGACGTAGGAAGTGAGGAACTGGTTCCTGACTGACAAAACTTAAAAGTTTGTGTACTACCATGACATTTGATGGGGCAGGGGAAACCCTTCTGGACCCATATGCAAAAAGGAAAAGGAAAATAAGTGCCTTAAATTTATCCAACTTGCAATGTTCCTTGATCCTGCAATATTTCTAGGATATCTTAACTTACCTTTGTTAACGACCAGATTGTAGTAGATACACAGCCTCCTTTAAGTGACTCCTTAATCTCCTATAAAATATACCCCTGCAGTTAAGCTAAGGGGCCAAAGCTCATTCTCGCATGTGGGAAAGGAACTATTCAAATGTAACATAGAAGAAATGGAGGCAGTGAGAGATTTTACTTTCTTGGGCTCCTTGATCACTGCAGATAGTGACAGCAGTCACGAAATTAAAAGATGCCTGCTTCTTGGGAGAAAAGCAATGACAAACCTAGACAGCATCTTAAAAAGCAGAGACATCACCTTGCCAACAAAGGTCCGTATAGTTAAAGCTATGGTTTTCCCAGTAGTGATGTATGGAAGTGAGAGCTGGACCATAAAGAAGGCTGATCGCCGAAGAATTGATGCTTTTGAATTATGGTGCTGGAGGAGACTCTTGAGAGTCCCATGGACTGCAAGAAGATCAAACCTATCCATTCTGAAGGAAATCAGCCCCGAGTGCTCACTGGAAGGACAGATCGTGAAGCTGAGGCTCCAATACTTTGGCCACCTCATGAGAAGAGAAGAATCCTTGGAAAAGACCCTGATGTTGGGAAAGATGGAGGGCACTAGGAGAAGGGGACGACAGAGGACGAGATGGTTGGACAGTGTTCTCGAAGCTACGAACATGAGTTTGACCAAACTGCGGGAGGCAGTGGAAGACAGGAGTGCCTGGCGTGCTATGGTCCATGGGGTCACGAAGAGTCGGACACGACTAAACGACTAAACAACAACAACATAGAGCTTATTCACACTTATTATTGTCCTGCTGCTTCCTCCACACAGCCCGGGAAAACTGCTCTTTAGTGCTCTATCGGAACAAATGGCAATTCGGTTTTTCTTCAGAGAGACATTTGCTCCAATTTAGCGCTAAAGAGTGGGTTTGCCCTGGGAAATGAGAGGTGCAAGGGGGAAACCGCCCGAACCCATGATATCTAGGCACAGCACAAGCAGAAGTGTGGACGAGCTCAGAGCTGATCTCTCATTCCCATGGCAAGGTGTGATGGCATGCAAACATTACCCTTACCTCTGGGGGGCAGCACTTTTCTGACTGTTTAGCGTATCGAGCTCCTGAGCGCTGGTGCGGCTCACTGACATGGTGGAGTTGGTTAGGCGGGTGGTGCGGCGCTTGGTCCGGCGGGGGCAGCATGAGGTGCTTAGGCTCCCTTTGCCTCCTTGCTGGGAGGAGAGGGAAGTGCTGCGGCTGGTGCGGTAGCCCAGGGGTTCCGTCAGGCAAAACTCGCTGTAGGAGTGCTCATCGGTAAACTCATGACTCTATGTGGGGGGAAGGGAGAGAGAGAAAAAAATGTCAGGGGGTTGGTGTGCGGGCATTCACTCTTACAGCTGGGCCCCACACCATGTACGTCCCTGCTTGCATCACTACATAGATAAGGGCGCCATCGTGACTGTGTCTATTCTGTGTGCCTGCTAAGCGCTAGTACGCAAACAAGGAACTTCAAGTCAGAGACAGAATTCATCGTCCCAAGAGTATCAGCCGGTTTCCTCATCCTTATGGCTGCGGAGATGCACTTGAAGCCATGTGGGCAGTATCTGGGGAAATCCACTGTCTGAAGGCTGTTCGGTGAACAAGGATCGGGACGTGATCCTTGTTCCGAGGAGAAAAGATTATGCAAAACGGCCATTCGTATGACTTATTCGGATTGCAGAATCTGGTTTTTGAATCGGTACAGAATTCGTGTGTAGAATGTTGGAGTTGTAAAGGATACTCAACAAGATGATCATTAAAAAACAAACTAACCTGGACAGGGATGGAGAACTAACCCCTAAGGCATGCTGGACTGCGGGGGGGGGGGGGGTTTGATGGGGGTTGGAGTCCAACAACTTTTGGAGGGTCACTGGTTCCTTTGCGTCAGATCTGGGCAATACTGTCTCGAAATCAGATTCCATTGGCCATCCAAAAAGCTCCTCACAGTGACTAAGTCTAGCTTCTCCCACTTGTGTTGTCTGAACCCCTTTCCTTCATTTGCACCCTCTCCTGCTACTTACGGTAGTTTTCTCCAGGCAATGCAACAAATGATGGTGTTGCATTTCAAAGGCTGATCGGTTACGCACAGCCAAGACATGATCTTCAGGGTGTCTGTCCTGTAGAGGAAAAGAGAGGAGCACCAATGAATTGAAGCAGACAGTCTGAAGGCGCACGAGGCCCCACCGCCACCTTGCTGAAGTGAAGCCGGTCTGGCTCAATGCCTGGATGGGTGTTTGCCCAGGAACATAAAGGCAGGAATATAGACGTATGCAAATAAATAGGATAAATCACACATACACATTTGATTTCCACAATTGGCAGCACTGGGTGCTATCCAGCAAAGTAAAACACTGAGTAAAACACAGTGCATAGTTAAACAGTGGAATTCGCTCCCGCAAGAGGCAGGGACGTTCCGCCAGCCTTGCTGACTTTAAAAGAATTAGAGAAATTCATGAAGAAGAGGGCTATCAGGGGCTGTTAGCCATGTTGACTATGTTCCATCTCCAATGTCAGAGGAAGGACGCTTCCGAATACGACATCCTGGCTTAGCTGCCACGTCTCCTGTTTTTCGCGGGAAACCCCCGGATTTTAATCCGTTTCCCGCTGTTCTCCCGAATGGAGAAAAATCCCAGAAATCCCCCTGATTTCCTACCTGCCAGGGAGCCTCCATTTTGGGTGCCGCTCTTCCCATGTGTGGGCATCGGAAATCGGGCAGAGCGGCACCGGAAGTCGCTTCTACGCATGCCCGGCAGCCATCTTGGTGGTGGCCGCCGCCATGCGGCCACCATCAACATGCCCACCGGGCATGCGTAGAAGCGACTTCCGGTGCCGCTCTGCCCAATTTCCGGTGCCCACACATGGGAAGAGCGGCCCCGGAAGTTGCTTCTACGCAACTTCCGGTGCCGTGCCGCTGCTGATCCTGCATTTTTCAGCGGGAGACTTGGCAGGTATGCATCCTGGGTATTGTAAATGAGGAGAGCACTGGCACACTCAGGTGCTGCTGGTGTGCTCCCCATTGGCACCTGATTCCCCACTGGGATCCTGGACCAGGTGGGCCTTTGGCTTGATCCAGGAGGGCTCTGCTTAGAGCAGACCTATTGAAATCAGAGTCATGTCCATACATTTCAACCAGGGCCGTCTTAAGCATATCCAGCGCCATGGTGCAAAGCTCCCTCCGGTGCCCCCCCCATTTCCCAGAGTTTTTTTAGGGAGGATGGCACTGCCGGTGGGGCTGGAGGGTGGCTCCTCTGCTAGGAAAGAGGCGCAGGCTGGACGTGGTGCCTCCCGACTCAGCTGGCCGCTTCGTGCCGTGGTGGTCACAGCAGATGGAGGCTCCGGGCTCGGCGCTGCTTTGGTGCAGCATGGCAGAGGCATGTGAGGGTGGCGAGCTGATGCCGGGAGGCGCCGCGTCCAGCCTCCGCCTCTTCCCTGGCGCCCTTCAGAACTTGGTGCCCTGGCGCCCCACGCCACTAGCCTCTATGGGTGAGACGCCCCTGATTTCAATGGATCTGTTCTGAAGAAAGCTATGGCTTGAATACCAACATACAGGTGACAAGTGCCAATACATCAGGGCACACTTTGGGTATAGAACAGGCATCCCCAAACTTCGGCCCTCCAGATGCTTTGGACTACAATTCCCATCATCCCTAACCACTGGTCCTGTTAGCTAGGGATCATGGGAGTTGTAGGCCAAAACATCTGGAGGGTCGCAGTTTGGGGATGCCTGGTATAGAAGCATGTGCATACATGCCCACATTAGAGCCTATCAGCACATTCAGAAAAATCACTTAGATCGCAAGTACTTCGGGCTATAGCTGGGTGATACAAGTTTGACTGTTTTCTCATTTAAAAGAAATCCCCCTGCACAGAGAACACTAGAGCATCATGGCTAGGACTCGGCTAGGACTTGTAGGCAGAGCCTGTGGCCAACCAATTCCAGCTCTGCCCCCACCCATCTCCTTGCTGAGCTCTAGAAGGGCAACTCTAAGACTGAGGAGCAGGCCAATGCAGCCTTGATGTAAGCAAGAAGGCAGGTGGGGTTTGGCTGAGGGCAGACTTCCGGTTGGTGGGGGGCAAGGCCTAATGGAGCCACCTGATGGAGGCACCTCTCTTTGTACGCCCTGCTTTTCCTTTCCAAGAAAAGCCCAAAGCAGCCGAGAAAACCAATGTTGAGCGTGCCAAGCTGAGCGTGCAACTGCATGGTCCATACCTCGAGGCCCCCGTTCTGCTTGTACTGAAGGAAAGCGTTGGTGGTGCCGCTCTTGGCGAGGCGGATCCGGGCCAGGCGAACCTTCTGCAAGGGGGAGAGACGGAGGGCTGTGTATGGAATGAGAGGCAGGTGTGGTCCTCCCCTCCCTCCCTCCCTCCCCCCCGTTGCCCTTTCGCCTTCTCTCTTCCCCCTGGCCGCACAGCTACCTGTTGAGCTCGCCGCTTATCTGCCCGCTGGTTCTGGTGGTAGATGCGGCTGAAGTTGGAAACAATAACGGGTACAGGGAGGGCGATGACCAGCACCCCACTCAGAGAGCAGATGGACCCGAAGATCTTCCCTGCAATGGTGCTGGGGACCATATCACCGTAGCTGGAAGGGAGACGGTAGTTAGTGAAGCCCTTGGGGCCTTGCCTGACCTTGCCCCGTCGCACATGCACATGGCTAACCCCCTTCCCTCATGCAGCGCATGGAGTGTCACACCTTCCTAGGATGATACTGCGTGTGGGATGTGGAGGGGAAAGGAAGGAGGTTAGCGTTAGCTTTTCCTGTTTGCTGGCTGTTGATGATCTTGGGGCATATTCTTGAAGCTGCTTTTAGCAAATTATACAATGACTAGTCTCATTCAGCCCGTTAAGAAAATGGGCGCTAGAGGTGCAACGGGGCTGCGGCCTTCCCTCCCTTTCTGCGCTCGGCCGCGGGGCGCGCCAGGAACGCAATTAAACAAAGCGCTCTCCCATCGTGTCCTGCGGCCAAGCGCAGAGAGGGAGGGAAGGCCGCGGCCCCGCTGCTCCTCCCATAGGCCAGGTAGGGTTGTCAGGAGGAGGCGCCGCCATCTTGGTCCGCCGCTGCAGGGGAATGGGAGGCAAAGGGTTGAGGGGGGGGGGAGAGAATGCGCGTGTGTGTACATCCCGCCTCTTCGTCCAGTCCCTGTGTCCGTGGGGCACATGCGCAGTAGCACGGACACAGGGACACAGGGACTGGACGCAGAGACACAGGGACTTTATTATATAGGATTAGGCTGTGACAATGGAGAGTGGCAGCGTGTGTGTGTGTGTGTGTGTGTGTGATTCTGGTAGGGATGCCAGTTTATACCCCCCCCCCACATTGACCTGCCTCCTATATGTTTAGCAGCGGTTTGACACAAAGAAACCCAGCAAAGTAGAGCTTTCCTGATTTGCGAACAGAAATGCGTCACTCCTTCAGAGTTCGCACATCACTGAATTTTGCAATGCAGTTCTTCCCAACCACATAACGCCAATATATTAGGGAGAAGAGCACATAAAATATACATGCACTGGTGCAAATAACATTAAAAATGCATTACATCCGGAGAAATTTCTCACCAAAATATGTCTATAAGAGAAAAATGCGAATATTGGAGAAAAGGCACACGAAAATGCTGGCGGGTTTTCATGAGAATTATTATTATTTTATTTTACATAAAACAAACTTCACAAAGATGAAGAAATTTGGAGAACTGAGCTTAAAGCCTGGGAAACTGAGAAACTGAAACTGAAACTGACAGATTTGTCCCTCCGTAGTGGCACCCCTCCCACATGGTTCTTATTTTACGTCTTGCATAAAGGTTGCATAAGCATGGAATTTTACTGAGCATAGCACCGAGCTCCTTCTTCCTCTTGTGGGTGCACAAACAAGCTTGAAACCATGTGAGCGATGCCTGGTTAAATCGTAGAAACTGGAAGAGGAGCAGGCAGGGCTTCCCGTACTTGGGAGAGCGCTGCATTGCTCCGCGTCTCTCTCGGAGGCTAGTGAGAACAGCATAAATTATGCAAAGCATGCATTTGCAAATCACATTTGTAGAATTTATTCAGGTCACAGAATCTGGTATTTCAGGTCACAACATTGGTATTGCTTTAGCACCAAACTTTAAATTTGTTATAAACCGCAAAGAGTACACAGCCAGCCACAGACCTTGCATTAGAACAGGCATCCCCAAACTTCGGCCCTCCAGATGTTTTGGACTACAATTCCCATCATCCCTAACCACTGGTCCTGTTGGCTAGGGATCATGGGAGTTGCAGGCCAAAACATCTGGAGGGCCGCAGTTTGGGGATGCCTGCATTAGAAGGTCTGAACAAGATGACCTACAAGCCCTTTCTAGGCTCACTAACTTTCCCACCAGCCACTCTAGCTGAGCCTTTAAACAGAAGCTTGGGGTACAAACATGAATAGGTGATAATGTGGTCATTCTAATCTCTGCGAAACTTACGCATTTCTGCACATTGGACTGGTGTTACAAGGCCCAAGAGCAGACCAGGGGAAGATCCTTGTCAGTTGGCAACACTAGTTTGCTCAAGGGCATTTGAACCGAGAAAGCTTAGATCAGCATTTATGCAGGAAAGGAGAGTTCCTTACCCACCCACCTTTGGGTAACTACAATCTCAAATAAGAATAGGGTCTCAAGGAATAAAAGCATGCCTGTCTGAATCAGTCAACAGTCTAATGCAATATTTAAGAGAAATTGGGAGGGAAAGTTCCCTGAAGATCAAAATCAGATAACTGCATGGGCTCATAAGAACAAAATTCACACAGGCAGTCAAATGATTAGAACCAGGCCGCGTTCAAAATGCAAGTTTGTGAGGCTTCAAGTTAAATTTTATTGACTTTCCAGCCTGAGAAGGAACTCTATGCAACTCAAAAGGTCACATACTGCATTGTGAACATTGCTTGGTCCTGATAAAGATATTATTTTTACTAGCTCCATGAGTTCCCTCACCCAACTCCCCCTGCAAAACAAAGGAAGAGTCAAAGCCTGAGCCTAGTGCTTGGAAATAGCAATTAATTTTCATTTGAAGATTGCCCAACTCATTTTGAAAATGTTCATTCTCAAGGGCAAAGGGCCTTCATTTGTCCTAGTCTGGTACATCAGCCAAAAGAGAGTTTGCTCCCTGCTATGCTGGGATAAGACTCTTGCTCCCTGGGAAAGATAAGTTTTGAAACATGTCAAACAAATTTCAACGCATAAGAATAATAATTGCTGTTTTGCAAGCACCAGGCAAAGGTTTTGCCTCTCCCTGTGCCCCAGCCTGCGAATGACCCCAAACAGGAGTGAGCAACGGGTGACCAAATACTGTTGGACTCCAACTCCCATCAGCCCCTGCCAGCATGGCCCATGGTCAGTGATCATGGGAACTGTAGTCCATCAACATGTGGGCGGCCAAAGGCTTCCCACTCCCTGTCCTAAAATACACCCATCACCTACCTGAACATTGCAGAAAGAGACCCCCTAAATGTTCTTCCCTTGGAAGATGGCAAGCTCTCCTTCCTTGGAGGGTTCTAAGGTAGGTGGGATGGCCATCTGTCATGGATGCTTTAATTGAGATTCCTGAATTGCTGAGGGTTGGACTAGATGGCCCTTGGGGGTCCCTTCCAACTCTACAATTCTGTAATTCTTTGGGTGTGTGGCTTCACAAGAGGGAGGCCTACAGCCACAGATTCTCTGGGCATAGCAATTGCCCACAGTGGCTGATCCTTCTTCCCTTGGACAACTTCCAGAAGATTGTCACCCCTCCAGTATACAGCGTGGAGCAAAGCTCCACGAACCAAGTAGTTGAGTTATGGGCCAGGGATCTACAGCTCTGTCAGAAAACAGCAGGTTCTGAGAATTACAGCCTTAATAAGTCCTCGGTTCTCTCTGATGGACGGGCCCTTGGGAGATCATTAATGGGAGCAATACTGGGCAAGGGAGTAGGGGAAGCAGGTAATTGAATATTAAGACGCAGCAGGGACTGGGATGAATGAATGGAAATGAATGAACGAATGAATGCTAGAGAGCTCATCCAATCCAGTCTCGTTCTCCAAGTTATTTCAGTAGTTTGTGCAAATGTACACACACATTCCTTCCGGCGGGGAGGAGGAGGGGTATGGGTTGTTTTTTCCCTCTGCTTCTTTTTTTTTACAGCCTGAATTTAATTGCCTTTTCTTACAAGGCGCTCTGTATTTAAGTACAGACAAAGTACAAAATATACACACGTCACACGGAGCATGATGTGTCTCCATAATAAATACTGACTTGCTAGATCAGATCAATGGTGCATCGATCTCGCCCAGCATTCTGTTAGCAGCCAGCCATGTGCCTCTTTGTTCTGAGCGCCGGTACTTCATATAGATAGACTACCACTGAATATGGAGGTTCCATTCTGCTATGTATCACAGCTAATGTCCACTGAAAGGTGTACACAAACGTATCTAGACCTTTTCAAAAACTCTTCTATTCAAGGCTGGTGACCCAGTCTTTTTCTGACTCCCATTAGGGTGTGTTTTCAAAGAGAAAGGTGCCATCCAAATGTGCCCTTCAGGCTTCCCGCGATGCTTGTATCTGGTATACTCTAGTGCCTGTGTATGAGTGCAAAATAAGTTTAAGCAGCATTTAATTGACAGTGCCTGGCCACAGCAAGTCTCAGCTGACTCTCGGCGTGGTTCCTTATCATATTGTCCTTGAACAAACAGGCACCGTATTATCATAAGGAAGGACAGTTTCTAGGGTCCCATTTGCACAACACGTTTAAAGCGCTATCACAACACTTTAACAGTCATGGCTTCCCCCCCCTCAAAGAATCCTGGGAACTGTAGTTTGTTAAGGGTGCTGAGAGTTGCAGGAAGCCTCACTGAGCTGCAGCTCCCCGAGTTTCCTGGTAAGAGGGATTGATCAAGGTAGGTAGATAAACGTTATTCGCGTTAGCCAACGGCCGCTGCAACTTAAAATGAGCAATATATACAGGTAAAAAAAACCAATAGGTAAAAAGGGCAATCAAATAACCAAGAGAGGGATTGATCATTAAAGCACTCTGGAAGCTGTAACCCAGGGGTAGGCAACCTAAGACCCAGGGGCCGGATGCGGCCCAATTGCCTTCCCAATCCTGCCCGCGGACGGTTTGGAAATCAGCGTGTTTTTACATGAGTGGAATGTGTCCTTTTATTTAAAATGCATCTGATTTGTGAGGCATGGGAATTCGTTCTTTTTTTTCTTTACAAAATATAGTCCAGCCCCCACCCCCCAAGATCTGAGGGACAGTAGACTAGCCCACGGCTGAAAAAGGTTGCTGACCCCTGTTGTAGCCCCTGAATAGGGGTCTCCTAACAAGTCTCACTACCCTTAACAAAATAAATAAAAAATCATTTCAGTAGCACCTTCGAGACCAACTAAGTTTGTCATTGGTATGAGATTTTGTGTGCATGCCAAAAAGCAACAATACCCAAGATTCTTTGATGGGGGAGCCATGACTATTAAAGTGGAATAATAGGGTGGTATTCAACTAAATATTTGCACAACTACTGCAAGGATTAGCCCAAGGCCAACAGGATTTCCCCCATCTCCTCTGCCAGGCATGTGCCCTATGTCATCCCCAAATCTGCTCTGGAAGGATGGGGGGGCACAGATCAGACTTAGGGGGTGCTTTGGGGAAAGAGAGGGGGATAATGCTTCATTGTAGAAAGAGAAAATACTTCACTGAGAGAATGTTCTCCTCAGCACCACATTGAGTACAACCCACAGGACTTTAAATGTATGGTGCAGAAATGGCCAGAAACTGAGGTCAGTGGCAACCACGGTAGTACGCAATCATTTCACTGAGTAATATTGCCCCAAGACCTGCATTCTCCCTTCATCTTGATAGGAAGGAAAAGGTATTCTGCACATGGTCAGAATCACTGTTGTCTCTGTTTATAAAATATTTATCCCACCTTTCTTCCCAAAGGAGCCCAGGATGGCAAACATCAAAGCAATAAAACAATACAATTAAAAATAAAATAGATAACGTATTTAAAACAATTAAGAACATCTGATTATTATTATTTTTAAAAACCCATTAGGAATATCTGAAACCATTTTGAAACCACCACACAGGCATTAATTCCAAGGTTACTGCAAACAGTATTTTTCAGCCATCCAATGCCCAGATGAACAGGAATGTTTAAAAATTCTTCATGCACGTTAATAATGAGGGAGACAGACGCACCTCACCAGGAAAAGTATTTCACAAACAAGGGGCTGCAACCAAGAAGGCCCTGTCACGAGCTGATGCCAATCGGGCAGCTCTTGGCAGCAGCAGCACCAACAGGGCCTCACTTGCCAATTGCAGGGCCCAAAATGGTTGATAGGATTACTTGGCATGCTCTAGGTTTAAGCCTTGAAAACAAATTCAAGGGTAACATCCCCAAAAGGTCTGGGTCACAATAAGCCCTGTGCTGATCAGAGAACACCAAACCTGGCACCCTTTCGTGGTGCCCTGTTTCTATACTCTCTCCCCACCACCCCACACCCCACATGGCAGCTGCCCCTGGTCATCTATGACGCAGACCTAAATCTTGCCTCTTTATGCCTTTTTGTGCACTGGAAAACAATTAGAGGCTTTCCTGTTCTTTGCCTCCTTGCCTCCTTGCTAAACAAGGACTGTTTCTTTCATCCTTCTCCCATGAGTGCTGCTTTCTAAATCCTTTAACATCTCCGTGGCTTTCCTCTGATCTTTGCTTCATTTACATCTTCCTTTAAATTGGGCTCACACCACGGCACAAGCTGCTAACCTGAAATCTAGCATGTGCTCAACTGATACAGACCTGGTTCTCCCCAGCGTATGCAGATGGGGAAACATTGTAGAGCTGCGTTGATGTAAAGAGCTGTGCAGCTGCTCCAACCACCACCACTTCCTCTGACCATGCAGCTCCTATCCTTGCCGCTTTAACTAGGAGCTTTAGGCAAAGGATATGCAGAAAAAGATTCCTGTCTTAATAAAGGAATGTAAAGCTGAGATAGGGGCACTTATGGAAATGGTTGTGTTCTTTTTTTATAATTTTTTTAATTGATTTTATACACTAATAACAAACACATAATAATTTTTACCATTCGTTACATTATCCATTTCAATGTATAAGGACTTCCCCCATTCTCCCCCTCTGAGCTACGTTGTCCATTTTTTTACATTCAGCAGTTTCCTCTTCTAAAACCATACATTTCAAAAAATTCTTTATCATACCCTTCTATCCTAAATAATAGGGACCCAGGTGGCGCTGTGGGTTAAACCACTGAGCCTAGGGCTTGCTGATCAGAAGGTTGGCGGTTCAAATCCCTGTGACGGGGTGAGCTCCCGTTGCTCGGTCCCAGCTCCTGCCAACCTAGCAGTTCGAAAGCACGTCAAAATGCAAGTAGATAAATAGGAACCGCTACAGCGGGAAGGTAAACGGCGTTTCCATGTGCTGCTCTGGTTCGCCAGAAGCGGCTTTGTCATGCTGGCCACATGACCTGGAAGCTATACGCCGGCTCCCTTGGCCAATAATGCGAGATGAGTGCGCAACCCCAGAGTCAGTCACGGCTGGACCTAATGCTCAGGGTCCCTTTACCTTTAGCTTTTATCCTAAATAATATTTCTATCATACTGCCTAAAGCCTATACTCTGCTTCCTTAAAGGTTAGTTAAATCTTGCAATATTTCTTTAGATAGTCTCTAAATTTCTTCCAATCTTCTTCAACCGTCTCCTCCTCCTGGTCACGGATCTTTCCGGTCATCTCGGCGAGTTCCATATAGTCCATCATCTTTATCTGCCAGTCATTACTTGTAGGCATTTCTTGAGATTTCCAAAATTTAGCTATTAATAATCTAGCTGCAGTTGTGGCATACAAAAAGAATGTACAATCTTTTGGGGGGATCTCATCTCCAACTATTCCAAGCAAAAGGGCCTCTGGTTTTTTTTACAAAGGTATTCTTGAACACCTTTTTTAATTCATTATAATTTTTTTCCCCCAGAAGTCTTTTATCCTGGGGCAGGGGAAATGGTCGCCGTGTTCTTCAGGCGCTGGTATAAACCTCATTTCTTGAGGGTGACATGGACTCAGGCCCACAAATAAAAGGGGTGCTCCTCTCTTTCTCCATTATGTGGAGATAGAGTATTCAGAGGAATATCCTACTAATCCTGACAACAGAATATCATCACCCCCACACCCTGTATTATAGGGAGGAGGAACCTCTGGCCTTCCAGATGTTGTTGGGCTCCAACTCCCATCAGCTCAAGCTAGCATGGCCAATGGACAAGGATGATGGGAGTTGTAGTCCATCAATATCTGGAGGGCCACAGGTTCCCCACTGTCACAGTCCGGTCGGCGGGCAGTTGAAGCCCTGGCTGAGGACGTCAGGACAGAGGCAAGATGGTGGTGTAGAAGCAGGAACAGGTACAGGGTTGAGGGTCCAGCAGCAGGCAGTCACAGGGTCAAGGAGCAAGGCAGAGGCGAAGGTCTGGGAGTCAAGGAGCAAGGCGTCGGCAAGGCAGAGGTCCAAGGGTCGAGGATCAAGGCGTCAGCAAGGCAGAGGTCCAAGGGTTGAGGATCAAGGTGTCGGCAAAGGCGAGGGTCCAAGGAGCAAGGCGTTGGCAAGGCAAGGGTCCATGGGTCCAAGGAGCAAGAGGCCAGATGCAACCAGGCAGGGATAGTGTTGCTGTGGCAAAGAGCTGAAGGGAAATGCTGAGCTTTTATCCCTCCCAGCTCCTGCCACCAGGTGCAGTGAGATATCAAGTGGTCTCACCTGAGTGGCCACTCCTTGCTTCTCCAGCACAAGCTGAGGCAGGCCCCAGTCCTGCAAAGCACTACAGGCCCCAGAGCCTGACTCCTGCCCATACTCCTGACACCCACTCTGCCGCAGTGGTTCCAGTATAGAAGAGTGTGAGCCTTTGGGACAAGGACCTATGGCCTCAATGCAGCTAGAGTTTGATATGCCTGAGGTCTAGTTCTGACACATGATGGAAAACCACTTCAGACTGTAACTGGTGACTGTAACCCCTAAGGTTCTTCCTCTGTTTCTTCTTCAGTTCTGAGGGCTGACATAACTGGACATTCCACTGTTCAAAGGCAAGGGGAACCTTCACACAGAAATGTCACTGTCAGGCGGCAGAGGAAACAACCTCCATGGCAGGTTGCCAGGAACGCATAAGACAAAGGAAAGTCCTTACTACCTGTAGTTTCCGGGTCACCTTTAAAGGTAGCCCCACGTAGAGCGCATTGCAGTAGTCCAAGCAAGAGATAAGTAGAGCATGCACCACTCTGGCAAGACAGTCCGCAGGCAGGTAGGGTCTCAGCCTGCGTACCAGATGGAGCTGATAAACAGCTGCCCTGGACACAGAATTAACCTGCACCTCCATGGACAGCCGTGAGTCCAAAATGACTCCCAGGCTGCGCACCTGGTCCTTCAGGGGCACAGTTACCCCATTGAGGACCAGGGAGTCCCCCACACTGTGTCCATCAGCTGTTGCCCTCCTGGTGGTTCCTTTACATCCTCTCCCATTATTTCCCAACTTTCCCCCTCCTCTGCCTCTGAGCTGTGACCTCCCTCAAACCCCTGTTGTAATTCTGAACTGCCTTCCCCTCCTCTGGAAGGGTCAGGCTGGGGAGGTGGTCTCTACCATTCCTCCTCTGCCCAGTCCCTGACAAAGACTTAGCTAGAAACTTTCTCCCTGACTTCAAGCTTTCTGGTACTGGCATTGTGTGTGCATAGCAGCATTTGACTACATGAGAGCAGGGGCATAATGCCGCCTCCCAGCACCTGGGGCGGGTGCATACAGACACACATGGAGGGGCAGAGCGCGCTTGCTCAGCCCTCGCCCCCAGCAAGCAGGTGCTTGTGCGATGGTGGGGGTGCACAGGGTGAAATGCACCCTCCACGCTCTCCAGTCGCTGTCGCCAGGGCAACAGCCCCCCGGCACACACACCCCATGCTACGCCACCACATGAGAGCCAACTGAAGCATCACAGACCAGACACAGGTTCCCTAACTCATCTGCTGTTTACAAGCCCTCCACCTATGTCCCACTGAAGCCAGTCAGAGAAGTCAGCCATCATTTGCTCCTGTTGCTATCAATTAGTTATAATTATGGTTACTTGGGTTCTGACCCATCTATGTTGTTTTTAATTATGCCACACTGCTGTTTATTTGTTTGGGAATTTTTACACCACCCTTACAATGCACATAGATTAGACAAAGCAGCTTACAGTAATTAATACTTGTTCTGATCCTCTCATGCCAAGGCAGATTACCAATCAAAATACTTAATTATATCTAATTACATCAGATGCATGCTTATATCTCTTTCGAATCCATGAGGTCCTACAACCAAGTCATTTGCTCCCTAATTTGGCTAATATTTATTTATTTATTTATTTATTTATTTATTTATTTATTTATTTAGAAGAAGAAGAAGAAGAGGAGGAGGAAGAAGAAGAGTTTGGATTTGATATCCCGCTTTATTACTACCCGAAGGAGTCTCAAAGCGGCTAACATTCTCCTTTCCCTTCCTCCCCCACAACAAACACTCTGTGAGGTGAGTGGGGCTGAGAGACTTCAGAGAAGTGTGACTAGCCCAAGGTCACCCAGCAGCTGCATGTGGAGGAACGGGGAAGCGAACTCGGTTCACCAGATTACGAGTCTACCGCTCTTAACCACTACACCACACTGGCTCTTATTACATTTATTCATCACTTTTCTAATACAGAAGTATGTCCCAAAGCAACTTTCAGGACAAAAGACACTAAAGCTCATTGTAAAACAATAATAAAACACAGAAACCCACCCCCTACAACCAAGAATATTTCTACAAAGACAGATCCTACCCACCCCACTAACAGATGAGCAGTAGGAAGGCACAACTCGTGACACTTCTAATTAACAATTCAAGGCCTAGGTGAACAGATTTTTTTGGCCTGGTGTCAAATGATGGCACCAGGCATACGTACATCTCTGGGGACAGTATTATACAAAAACAGAGCCACCACTGAGGAGGCCTGTTCCTGTTTTGCCACCCTCTGCACTTCTTTAGCAGGATGCCCATGGAGAAGGGCTCTGATGAGCAACACAGTGTCTGGCTAGGTTCATATGGAAAGTTGAAGCTCTTAAGGTACTGCAGCCCTGAGCTGCATGAGCAAAGATTGGTCAAAACCAAAAGCACTTCCAGTTGAACCTGAAACTAACTGGTAGCTGGCGCAGTTGCGCCAGAATTGGTGTTATATGTTCAGATCGCCTTACCCCAGTCAGCAATCCAGCCTCCAAATTCTGCACTAGCTGCAGTTCACACACAGTCTTCAAAGGCAGCCCTACGTATGACTCACTGCAGCAATCTAGGTTAACAAAGCCTTGACCACAATGCCAGCAGGGACAAAATCCCTGGGTCAGTCATTGTTTCTCAGACACACTACCTTACAGGGTTCCTGTGAGGATAAAATGTGTGTCAGAATTGTGTGCTGCCCTTGGAGGAAAGGCAGGATGTAAATAGCATAAATGGGACGCGGGTGGCACTGTGGGTTAAACCACAGAGCCTAGGGCTTGCCGATCAGAAGATCGGCGGTTCGAATCCCCGTGACGGGGTGAGCTCCCGTTGCTCGGTCCCAGCTCCTGCCCACCTAGCAGTTCAAAAGCACGTCAAAGTGCAAGTAGATAAATAGGTAGTGCTACAGTGGGAAGGTAAACGACGTTTCTGTGTGCTGCTCTGGTTCGCCAGAAGCAGCTTTGTCATGCTGGCCACATGACCTGGAAGCTGTACGCCGGCTCCCTTGGCCAATAACGCGAGATGAGCGCCGCAACCCCAGAGTCGGTCACGACTGGACCTAATGGTCAGGGGTCCCTTTACCTTTAAATGACATACATAAATAAAACAACAATGGCGAAATATACCTGTTAACACCTGCAGAGTACATTTCCCTCACCACACAATGCTCTCATACTTAGTAACGTTTGCGGTTTTTATCAATTCATTCATCCTAAGAACATAACAAGAGCCCTGCTGGTTCAGACCAAAAACCTACCTAGCACAGCACCTTGTTCCCACACGGGAAGCGGGTGGCACTGTGGTCTAAACCACTGAGCTCCTTATGTTTGCTGGTCAGAAGACTGGCGGTTCGAATCCCCACGACGGGGTGAGCTCCCATTGCTCTGTCCCAGCTTCTGCCAACCTAGCGGTTCAAAAGCACGCTAGTGCAAGTAGATAAATAGGTACTGCTGTGGTGGGAAGGTAAAAGCGTTTCTGTGCTTCCATCACGGTGTCCCATTGTACCGGAAGCAGTTTAGTCATGCTGGCCACATGACCCAGAAAGCTGTGGACAAATGCCAGCTCCCTCGGCCTGAAAGCAAGATGAGGACCGCACCCCATAAAGCGGTCCAGGGGTCCTTTATCTTTACCTTACCCTGTTCCCACAGTGGCCAACCAGATGTCTGTGGTAAGCATATTATTATTATTATTATTATTATTATTATTATTATTATTATTATTATTATTATTCAAGTACAGCATGGGAGCAGCAGCATTCTAACCACTTGTGACTCCCAGCAACTGTCATTCAGACATATGCAACCTCCGACAGTGGAGATAGAATATAGCCATCACAGCTATTAGTCCCTGATAGCTGGCAACTTTAAAAGAGGATTAGGAATGAGGCTATCACACCACACAATCATATTCATAGCTCGCCCTTCTGCCAAGCGGCTAGGATAGCATGCATAGTTCTTCCTCTCAATTTTGTCCTCACAATAACTCTGTCAAGGAGGTTGGGCTGACAGATAATGACAGAACTCAAGTCTCTCAGTGAAACTGATGTCTGAGGAGGAATCTGCATCCAGGTCTCTTCGTCGAAGTTTGTAGTTTAACCACAACACCACAGGCTGGGTTTAAGAGTTAGGCCTTCTACCAAGCAGGGCAGATCCCACACCTCATTCCCACTGTCAATTCTGTTTTCAACACGTCTCGTTCTTTTTCAGCATGTCTTTTTGGCTTTGCTTTCCACACAGCACTTTATATTAATCTCGCCCTGAATTTCATCTTCTTGATGACAAGCCCGACTCGTCAATCCACCCAAACTCATTCTGGATTCTAATCCTGACCTCCAAAATGTAATGCAGTGCAATCAGTGCCAGCTTTGCTACGGCTGGGCGTTGGATAAGGCTCTTCTGTGCTCCTTCCTCTGAGTCCTGCATGAAAGTCCTGAACGGCTCCACACCACAATGAACCCCTGTGCAGGAGCTGGCAACCTCATTTGGTTACTGCCCTACTAATACTTTACGCTCCAGTATGCTAAAGGTTCCCACCTCCTATTTGTAGGGAGTTGTTGTTGTTTTTTAACACAAAAGAACATTAAAAATAAATAAATCAGATCTTCTGCCTGCAGTCTGAAGTGGCACAATCCCTTTGTCACAGCACCTGACTGCAGGGATCGCAATATCTTGAGGAAGACTCAAAGGAAAGGGGAAAACAGGCTGCTCCACCTGAGGAGGAACCTTTGGTATCTGCCCTCTCTGCTGAAGGGTGTGGCCTGACCATCGTTCCTCAGACTCAGAATTGTCAACAGCACCTTCCCCTTCCCTGACTTTGCAGAAGGTAACATATACAAAATGAGGCAAGGGACCTCTGAAAAAACACAGCCAGATCTAGGGGAACAGGGCCAGGCCACTATAGTAGATGCCTTGTCCTATGGCTCCAGCTCTCCACGGAGATGATATCCCTCTGTAACAGCAGTACAGTACAGTAGAAGGGGAGAACTCAGGGCTGCAAGGACTGCTGGGAGCTGTCCATGGTTCTGATGTCTGCTTAAAGAGACTTGACCTGACTCTCTCTGACTACATAACTTTTAGGAGACATCTGAAGATAGCCCTGTACTGGGAAGTTTTTAATGTTTGATGTTTTATTGTGTTTTTTATATGCTGCAAGCAGCCCAGAGTGGCTGGGGATATATTGTTACTACTACTACTACTACTACTACTACTACTACTACTACTAGGCCCACCCAGAAGAGACTCAATTCGACCACATCCACTTCCACAATGAGTCTCAAACCCCAACAGAACAGGATACTGTTCCCCCACCTTGACATGCTGCCAGGTGATTCCCACCTTATCCCTTCTGCATGTGTAGTTCCTGTCTCTGGCACACATTGCAGGGTGGCAGGGAGGAGTTCACGCTAAGCTCAGCAACCCATCCCCAACCCTACCATTAGGGTAGATGGACCATAGACCATGGCGTGCTATGGTCCATGGGGTCACGAAGAGTCAGACACGACTAAACAACTAAACAACCAACCAGGGTAGATGGAGGTGGCTTCTGTAGAATAAATTGAGAGGGGAGTGCCAAGTTGTCCTTTGCCTCAGGCAGCAACATGTCTTGGGCCAGCACCATGTTCAGCAGGAAGGCCAGCCTCATGTTTTAGGGGGGGGAAACAGAGCCTTGGATATTTGGGGCGTTGGGGGGGGGCATGGAGGAGACTGGTTTGACATTAAATGAAGCTGTGACACTTAGGAATAACAGATATCTGAATATAAAAGGATATCCGGCAGCTTTAAAGATAAGACTGCTTGTTGTTATTATCAAGTGATGTTGAATGCTTGTGGGACAGGCTTGTATTAGACCTCAGCTATTATTTCAAGAATTGGGGTCTGAATTTGCTTGCTCTCTTTTCCCCTTTCCTGTCCATTCAGTTTTCTTTCTGCATCATGTTAGGAACCGTCTCTGTACAGCACTAAGACAATTTTAGGTGCTTCATCAGTAACAATAAGTAGAGACAACAGCAACTGGATTCTGCACACACAGGCCTAGGGTTGCCAATGCTTATTCTGGTTGGTTTTCACCCAAATTAGTCCTCATTTCACACATATACCCAGAATGCCAGGGCAGAGCACAAGGCCATTCATGGTGCACTGGTGAGCTTCTGGAGAATTTCTGCTTGTCTATTTATGGCCTACTGGTTGTGTGGGATCCTCATAAAAAAATAGTGGACAAGGGGAACCTCAGTCTGATCCAGCAAGGTACTTCTTATGCTCTTAAATAAGAAGGGAAGGCCATTTTCAACCCACTTAATATAGATTCAATTAAGTCTTAACTGTTAAAATATCCTGCAAGTGCATTCAGGCTTTGTAAATTCAAGAGTGCACTGGTGGATTCACTGGGATCCCACAGCTTCCCTATCTTCTAATATGTGATCTGCTTTCTAAAAGCGCTCTGTGATTGTTTTTTGTGGTTTGTTTCATTTGTTTTGTTCTCAGGTTGCAATTTTATCTCATTTAAGGTTGTAAGGGCCCCTGACCATCAGGTCCAGTCGTGTCTGACTCTGAGGTTGCGGCGCTCAGCATTTCTCTTATTTTTGCACTGTGTTGATTTAGTATAAGATACCTTGTGCACCTTTTGTAGAAAAGGTGGGGTATAACAGTGACAGTAAACTAAAGTCAAAGAATGAAATAATGAAGTCAACTTCATTATGGAAGAAGACTCCCTGGAAAAGACCCTGATGTTGGGAAAGATTGAGGGCACAAGGAGAAGGGGACAACAGAGCTACGAGATGGTTGGACAGTGTTCTCGAAGCTACGAACATGAGTTTGACCAAACTGCGGGAGGCAGTGGAAGACAGGAGTGCCTGGCGTGCTCTGGTCCATGGGGTCACGAAGAGTCGGACACAACTAAACGACTAAGCAACAACAACACCTTGTGCACCTTTTGTAGAAAAGGTGGGGTATAACAGTGGCAGTAAACTAAAATCAAAGAATGAAATAATGAAGTCAACACATCCCAACACATACAAATGAAGCTGCTCTTTGTCCATTTTTAGGCAGCATTCAAAACAACACCACATGTGGAGGCAGCTCTCATGGGCAAATTATTTCACCCTGCCCCATCAGCCCTGAGTGTTTTGTGTTGTGGTGGTAAAACACTGACTGGAGGCCTTGCCCCATGGAAATCACTACTACACATTGGACCACAGAGGTGACAAAAACAACATCTTGGTTATTCTCACATTGCCTTGTTTTCCTTACTTTTTTTTGTTCCTGTTTTCACTGCAAATGCATGCACATAAACGAGCAATGCAAATTATGCAAGTCATTACAGCGGCAGCAAAAGACATTATCTAACTAATGTGCTTTGCATTTCAGAGATACGTTATGGATTCATTTAACTGCAGTCATATTTCATGTCCAAAATGTTTCTCAATTAAAGCATTTGTATTCCATTCTTTTAATTAATCATAGATTGTATTTAGCTGCTGAGGAGGCTCTGATTCCAGGTTCCACCTAGTTCCTTCCCAGCCCCATTCCATGAGACACCCTGTAATGGTCTTCCCAGATGCACTTATTACACAAAGGATGTAAGACTAAATGAAGAGCCCTGCTGGATCTGACCTAAGGTTTATCTAGTCCAGCATCCTGTATCCTGCAGAAGCCAACCAGATACCCTTGGCAGGCCCATAACAGGACATGAGAGCAAAGATCCTGCGGCCTCTGGTCCTGGAAGAAGCATAGAGCTATCATGACTCAATTAAAGCATCCATGACAGATTGCCATCCAATCTCTGCTTAAAATCCTTCCCAAAAAAGAGAGCATACAATCTCCTAAGGGAGACCATCCCATTGCTGAACAGCTCTTACTGTCCGAAAGTTCTTCCTGATGCTTAGTCAGAATCTCCTTTCTTGTAAGTTGAAGCCATTGGTTTGGATCCCAGCCTCCAGAACAGGAGAAAACAAGCTTGCTCCATCCTCTGTGTCAGCCCTTAAGATATTTGAAGATGGCTATCTTATCTCCTCTCCGTCTCCTCTTTTTCAGGCTACCACAACACAACCAATTCCCTCAACTATTCCTCATAAAGCTTGGTTTCCAGACGGTTTATCATCTTGGTCACCTTCCTCTGCACACATTCCAGCTTGTCGATATCCTTTAATTGTGGTGCCCAGAACTGGACACAGTATTCCAGTAGGCAGAACAGACCGGGACTACTATTTCTCTTGATCCAGACATTATTTTGTTGGACTTCAACTCCCATCATGCCTGAGAACCAACCACGCTGGCTGAGGCTGATGAGAATTGGAATCCAATAACATTTGGAGGGTCACAGGCTCCCAACCCTTGAAATAAGAGAAATCTGGGACTCAAAGAGGAACATGGGAATGCGGGAGCCTGCCTTATGCCAAATCAGACCATTGGTATTGCCTACTCTGACTGGCAACCGCAGCATGTTTACTGCGAACTAAGTCCCACTTTATTCAAATAGGTTTACATCCAAATAAGTGCACAGAGAACTGCAATTTAAACATGTATGTATGTATGTATGTATGTATGTATATGTAAATTTGCTTACTTTGCAAAACAGAAATCACAGAATCTGGTTTTAGTTGACAAAGGCAGTATATACCATTTATTCTTCATCTACACAGCCCTGTCTGCATCTCACCCAGATGACAGAATCGGAAGCCGGGTACGCTGAGCCATCCAGACAGTCATGTTTGATGATCGAAGCAGTCCCTTGAAATCTATTAATCGCTAATGCTCAAAGCACTTTTACAGCCATGAGTCAGGCACTATATCAATTCTGAACACTAGTGCCGATATTATTTTAGGTCAAAAAGGATTAGACAGGGGAGAACCATGGATGGCCCTTAGCCAGGAATTGTCACAGAATCTAACCATCAGGATATTGGGGAGGGGAGTGCACAGGCAGGGGAAGAGCACAGCCCCTGGAAATCTGTCAATTCATCTGCAGTCCTGGGACCAAGAAAATGTGATTGCTAGAAGGCAAGCAAGTATTCCTGACTAACGGAGGAGTCTGTAAAACTAAGGAGGGCAGAAGGGGGTCTCAGACCCACCTAAGCCTATATTTCATACCATGTGATGGTGATTATTCCTTGGCGACTTTGGGTTTAAATTCAATTATTGACTCTGCATAATATGTTATTTTTGTTGCAAACAGTTAAGACGTCCTATGTACCAAAAGTATGCAAGCCTTTTCCTTCAGAAAAGGGTGACTTTGGTTGACCAAACTGCTACGGTTCTTAGGTTCATCATTTCAACGTGGCCACAATAAATGCTGTTAAAAAATACACAAGTTTTCCCCCCTCTTTTTTTGCATCTCCTCTTCTTTTTGGAATAACTGAGAGAGAGCTTTTAAACCCCGACGAGAATGTTGACCCCTATGCCCCCATCAACTCCCTATGTCTGGTTGCCTGTCGGCAGGGTAGGCAATGGCATTCAGTAATCCCAGGGCTCCAGGCAGAAAGGAAGGCAAGATCAGCACCCTGGAGAGAGGCAAAAGGGTAGGTTTCAGAACCATGGTTGGTGATTCTGCAGCTGAGGCAAAACATACAAGTTGCCCCAGTAGTGTCCTGGAGCAACTGGCAGATCTTTATAGCCTAGGCTAGGTACTCATTGACTAGAAGCCCCACACCCTGAACACTGCATCTGACCAGTTGGCTACTTATATACCCCGGGGTATCAAGCTGTAGGGATACCACCTTGGCAGAGTCCTGAAAGACCGGCTCCCTGCCTTGCAGGCCCTTTCCTACCTGGAAAGGTGGCACGCAAATAGAATGATTGAATGATCCTCTGGTCCTTGGGGTTGGGGTGGGAGGAGAAGCCATCTCCATTGCCTGTAGATCTGCACTGGGCAGACCAGGGAGTGGCTCTATCTCCTCCTTAGGGTTGCCCACTGCTGGAGGACTTTGCCTCCAAGGTTTCCTGGTCTGGGGCCATCACACCCTGCTGCCAAATCTGAAATGGCACCCTTGGCAGATGTACAGTAGGGAACAAGATCATCAACAGAGCACAGTGGAGCAGAAGCATTATAAACAAAAAGGCAAGGCAGTTTTGGCTAAGTACAAGGACTTACTACAGGCTGACCTGGCTCAGGAGGAAACTAACCTGAGGCTGTCTAGCAAATCAGAACTTCTAGTATTTTTTCTGACTGTCCCTCCTTATAAAATCCTTGTCCATGCACTGACGGGCACAGCCACCCCCTTGATGGCTTTCCCACCTGCTCTGTTAACAGAACTGACTGCAGAAGCAAAAATGCACCAGCGATATTGCTGGGGATTGTAAGAGATGGCAGGGGCTCCCTGGCGTAGTATCCAATCTGGGAGAGCCGAGCCAGGATCCCAAACCACCGTATCCAGCACCTGCATTGTAGCCTTCGCAGCAGTATTGCCAATGAATGCAGCTGCTGGGAGCGACAAAATGTCTCGGGATCAGGGACAGCTCTCCCATTAGCCAGAGTGAGGCAGCTGCCTCGGGCAACAGATTTTGAGTCACGGAAAGGCAGCAAATTGCTCCGCTTTTAATTTGTAGCTGCCAGGGAAAGATGCTCGTGGGATTTTCTGCCTCAGGCGCCCAAATAACTTGACTGGCCTTGGGGTCCTTCTATACCTGCAACTCAGGTGCTTAAAAGAGACACAGTATAAGTGGGGCCTGAAATGGAGCCCCTTTATCTTTTTCTCAGATATTTCACTTCTTACTGTTAAAATAAACCCTGTGGCTTTCCTAGTTTTGACCACCTGCTTGCATTCGGCTGTCCCATGCTGGCTCCATTCCTGACAGTCTGCCTCTCCACCCACCCACAGTTCCCATTCATATTCATTTCTATATTCTGCTGCAGAACTCTGTCTGTTGCAATCTTATCTATCCACCCCAGCTGAACTTTCACAAATAAACCTACAGGTTGATTCTTGGACATTGCTGAATATCTCCACCACCCTTAAGATTGATGGTGTCCTTATTTTTTCACTCGCTTCTTTTCAATAGGACATATTTCTCCTCTTTCTTCAATTCCTTGTCTATATTTTTGCCAACCTTCCCCAAGGCCTCTATTTTTCTCCCTTCAACTATCCTGCACCTGGCATCCCTACCTGCTTCCTACCTTAGCCAATAGCTGCCAAGTTTTCCCTTTTCTCGTGAGGAAGCCTATTCAGCATAATGGAATTTCCCTTAAAAAAGGGGATAACTTGGCAGCTATGCCTTAGCCTCCCTGAAGGCCTTTGCCTCAGCTTCCTGTCCTGATAAGAGCATAGGGCAGCTCCATTCTACGGGCTCTTTGTGAGTTTCCCCCACCCATTTTACCTGCCAGCTCCATTATATTAAAACAAAACCTGTACTGCCAACATTCTAGTTACAGGTAGGTAGCCGTGTTGGTCTGAGTCGAAGCAAAATAAGAAAATTCCTTCAGTAGCACCTTAAAGACCAACTAAGTTTATATTTTGGTATGAGCTTTCGTGTGCATGCACACTTCTTCAGATACATTCTGTTATCCCTTTCTCGGTTTTCCTGCTCATGGACCCCATAACTCTGCATCTAGAAGTTTCAAACAACCTGACTTCCCTCAAAGAATCCTGGGAACCGTAGTTTGCTAAAGGTGCTGGGATCTGAAGCTCTGTGAGAGCTAAACTACAGTTCCAAGGATTCTTTGGGGGGGAAAGCCATGTGCTTTCGTTGTATGGTCTGCATGGAGTCTCTTCCTCCGCTGACAAGACTGTTTTTCTCCTAGCTGAACCTATTCTCAGGCTTAAAGTCTGGTTAGGAGAAAAGCGGGTGGGAGAGAAGGGCCCCAATTTGAAGTAGTGGGAGAGAAGGGCCCCACCCCCACTGTGTAACTGCTTGGCACAGTCCATGCTTGAAAGCCCAGGTCTGCCGCTGGCACGTCAAGTTCTGTCCTCCGTAACAGGACACTGACCTGAAAGAGGATTGATCTGACCGAGGTTGGCAGTCCTTTTTGTTCTCTGATGAGCCGGCACCTTCTCTCGGGACAGGGACTGGTGCTAGAAGATTGCAGAAAGCTAAATAGCTTATATAGCAACACCATTAATCTAACTAAAGTGATCTGCTATTATGTAATAAAATACGCTCAGAAATGACATTACTAATTTAATGGGAGCGGGGATAAATCAAATGGCTCGTAAGGAAAAAAGAGAGAGACCCAGCAAAGCCATCACACCAAAAGAGGAACCCTGCAAAGATAAGTCTGGCTTTCATTAAAAATACCCAAGGCCAATTCAAGACACAGGCACTTCTCTGGAGGAGCCAGGCAGCAGGGGAGAGCGAGGAGAGAAGGGGCTTGTTTGCCTTTGGAACATAGCTGCCAAGTTATCCCTTTTTTACAGGGATTTTCCCTTATGCTGAATAGGCTTCCTCGCGAGAAAAGGGAAAACTTGGCAGCTATGCTTTGGAAGCAGGAGGGCTGCCATCTTTATAAGCACACAATCTCCACACTACAAAAAAACAAAAAACCTATTCACCTGCTCATTTCTGCATATTTACAGTAAATTGTTGTGAAAGGCACAAGAGCAGGCATCCCCAAACTGCGGCCCTCCAGATGTTTTGGCCTACAACTCCCATGATCCCTAGCTAGCAGGACCAGTGGTCAGGGATGATGGGAATTGTAGTCCAAAACATCTGGAGGGCAGATGTTTGGGGATGCCTGCAAGGGCTGAGGTGCTAAGGAAAGCTTGATCATGTATAATGAGATAAGAATCCTGTGTCTCTGTTCATTCCAGGTGGTTCCATGGTTTTAAGCTTGCTAATGAGTTGCAATTCAGCAACTTCTCTTTCCAGTCTGTTTCTGAATTTTTTCTGTAATAAAACAGCTGCTTTGAGATCTTGTATAGAATGTCCTGGGAGATTGAAGTGTTCTCCTACTGGTTTCTCTGTCTTGTGATTTCTGATGTCAGATTTATGTCCATTTATCCTTTGGCGTAGGGTTTGGCCTGTTTGTCCAATATAGAGAGCTGAAGGGGGCACTGTTGGCATTTGATGGCTCCCCCCCCCCCCGCAAGACCAATTGCAGTCATTAACAGTCGTTAACAGTCATCAACAGGTTTACCACTCCTATCAGCCCATCACCCATTCCCATCACCCCCACCCCCACCCTCTGAATATACATAAGGGTCTGGTGACTTCTGTTTCAGTGTATCTGATGAAGTGTGCATGCACACGAAAGCTCATACCAAAATAAAAACTTAGTTGGTCTTTAAGGTGCTACTGAAGGAATTTTTTTATTCCCTTCCAGACAGTTGGCAAACCTATACTCAATCACTTTTGGATGGAACAGTTGGGAACATAATATTGATTCTGTCACTTGGCATTCATATTGTGCTTTAGGTGTATGGCGTACCTCATCTCAGCAATCTGCACAACAGTCCTGTAAGGCAGGCCAGTAATATTATTGATGCTCAAATTTCAGATGGCAGGCTATGTTGAGAGAGACCCTAAGACCACCTAGCAAGTTCGCGGCTGATGTGAGAGATGAACTGGGAGCATCCCAGCCTGCCCTCTTAGCTACTATGCGACTTTGTCTTGCTTAAACGTCCCATGTCTAAAAATCCTATGCTAAGATTCTAGAAGAGCTCCCAGATTGGATGCAGGAAACCTTAAAATCAATGTTACGAATCAATAATATATGCACAGCGTGTACATTTTAATATAATTCTGGGATGGCCTAGACTGGGATTTGTTTGCAAACTCTGCCTTTGCCACAAATCCATTCCCTGAGCAGTTAAAAACATAGGGAGGGCTGTGCTGGATCAAACCCAAGGTGTCTGAAATTCTGTTCCCAAAGTGGTCAAACAGGTGCCGATGGGAAGCCCCCAGTTAGGAGTCAGGTGCAGTCTAGCGATTTTTAAATAGTTGAATTTTAAATTGTTGTGACTTGCCTTGAGACTTTAGGGAGAAGGGAGGGGGAATAAATCGAATTAAACCACAATAATGATGATCCCCATCAACTGGTATTCTGTTTGATACTGAGGGCGATATACAGCCATCATGACTCATATTCCCTTCCATGAATTTCTAGCCCCCGTTTAAAGCCAGCCGGAGGAGGATGAGAGGACAGAGGGTGGAGAAAGAGCTGTGGGTGGAGGGGGGCCCTTTCCCCATCTTTTGGACCCCCTGGGAAACTCAACAAACCTGCTGTACTTGGAACTGGGGGTGGAAAGTGCAGCTGAATGGGACTCGGCTGTGGGAAGCCTGAACAAGTGCCATCCGCCTTGGCGCCTACCCATAAAAAGCGAGGCTAGAGTGAGAGACTGGGGTGAGGTCTGAAAATGATCTGATATTGATTTATAGGCATTGGTAACTTTGCATTTAATGTAACATTCTTATAGGTAACTGGTGTACTTTTGTCATACTTTGTTTTAGGTTCTAGTTACAGGTAGGTAGCCGTGTTGGTCTGAGTCGAAGCAAAATAAAAAAATTCCTTCAGTAGCACCTTAAAGACCATCTAAGTTTATATTTTGGTATGAGCTTTCGTGTGCATCTGGTATCTGAAGAAGTGTGCATGCACACGAAAGCTCATACCAAAATATAAACTTAGTTGGTCTTTAAGGTGCTACTGAAGGAATTTTTTTATTTTGTTTTAGGTTGTCTGTCACTGCTTCAGTTTTCTGTACTGTACACTACTTAGATGTATTTTTAATATATTAAGTGGTATTGAAATTAAATGATCAATAATCAATCCAAGTTGATAGCAGTCACTATATATTGTGGCAGCGAGTTCCATCATTTTAAACTATGTGCCAAGTGAAAAAGCAAGCCCTTTGTTTTGTTTGTCCTGAATTCAGCTTCATTGGATGAGAGAGGCCTACTTTCCCCACATCCTTCGCTCCCAGATACGTTGTAACCCTTCCTAAAGGGGAGTTATTCTAGCCCCGTGACTGTTTTGGTTACCTTTTTCTGCATTCCACCCCACCCCCAAAGTTATTAAACCGCCTATTTTTTGTGAAGCCTTTGGCTTAATCACTTAATCTTACACTCAAAGCAAAACACAGGCTAAGTACATTAAACTACATTTCCTCACATTCAATCCTTGCACTGCCTTTTCTTTTGTTCCCCTTTGTGGTCTCCCTTAACTAGTGAAATTTGTACTGCAGTCTCCTCAGGGCAGAGACCTATCCTCTGTTTGTTTGTACAGTGAAGGAGACAGCAGAAAGGAGCAAAAGAAAGTGGGGAAAGATTAACGAGGAAGGACTGTGAAACAATGAGTGACGACTAGGTACATGTGAAGTTACTATGCAAATGAATAAAACAGAGTCATTATCTTACAATTGCAGAATCCAAAAGATGGAGTCCAGTTCTTATCCCAACAGCCTGCCATTCCACTTATGGGCCTAAACCAGATGTGAGGAACCTTTGGTCCTCCAGATGTTGCTAAACTACAACTCCCATCAGCTACAGCAAGCACTGTGAATAGTTAGGCATGGTGGGTGTTTGTGGTAAGGTCAGGTACTTTCCAGTGCATCTGCCTGTCACTTTCCTCATTGCAAAAAGCCTCATTGCAGAAAAAGGGAGCTTGTGTCGCAAGACCTCCCAATCAACTATAATTGTGCAAACGAAATTTACCGATATGTGGTTGAATCCCATTCAGAAAACAACAATGGTCAACTCTAAAATACCCTTTTCCTAGGGCTCCATCTGCATGAAGCATTTAAAGCAGTACCATGTCACATTAAACAGTCATTACATCCGCCAAAGAATCCTGGGAATGGTAGTTTGTAGTTTAAGGGTGCTGAGTGTTGTAAGCAGACCCCCGTTCCTATCAAGTACTGTACAGGGGAACAGGGGTCTCCTAAACAACTCCCTTGCAAAACTACAGTTCCCTTGATTCTTTGTAGGGAAACCATGGCTGTTTAAAGTGGTATGATTCTGCTTTACGTGCGTAGTGAAGATGGGCCCTAGGTGACAGCCCTTCAAATATTTGAAGAGTGCTAACATACCCTGTTATTTCAATCTTTCCTCACAGGATTTGTTTTCTAACCCCTGGCCATCTCTGGCGCTCTCCTCTGAATACATTCTAATTTGTCTATAGCCTTCTGAAAATGCTCCGTGCAGCTCAGGGCACCGGAATCCAGATGAGGAGTGACTTGTGCACAATAAAGTGGAACTATTACTTCCCACGATTTGGAAACTGTGGTTCTATTAATGTAACTTACAACCTCATTAGACTTTAATGTCCAAGAAGGAGAAGGCAGGATGGGGTGGCGGGGTGGGGGGTGGGGGAAAAGAGACCTATTTTCCTGAACTTAAAGGTTGACCCACCACCCTAAAAATCACAATACAGTATATCCTTTCCTAAACATATTCATATCTCTTGAAGCTGCGGGATTCTTTGTTACCGGAACAGTTCCAGGCAGACCAATCTCTCCAACAATTAAAACAACAACAACACCCTTCTCTTGCATTAAAAGCTAAATTTGCAAGTGCTCAATATACGCGGTGAGCATCTACGTTCTCTAATTTGTTTACACAATTATGAGAGGCGTCTCACAGAAGGTGCAGTAAGTCAAGAGAGTGAAGAAAAGAGTCTTGAATGTGACTGGGAATGAAACAGTATGTCCTTTCGCAGGTGCAAACGGTACTGAATGTTGGTTTTCATATAACCACCCCCGATACCATCATGATCACAAATAATCATGAATGCACAATAACAAAGGACCCCAGAGTGTCCCTCAGACTCCTGACATCTTTGGTGACCTTGATAAAATGAAAAGATTTCAATCAAGCACCATGGCAATGCCAATATCTGTGAACCACCTTGAGACTCCTGGTATATAAATTCAATTAATAATAATAATAATAATAATAATAATAATAATAATAATAATAATGAGATTCAACCCAGTGACTCGGCATGTTCCTGGGGGAAAAAGTTGGCCATAGCAAATACCTTGCCATGAAGCTCAGCAATGCAAGTAGGAATTAGAAGAGGATGTAAAGATTTATGTCTGGGCTGTGCATGGTTCTCTACTAGCATCTGAAAATAAACCCAGTCACAACCCAAATGCTACTCAAGGAGATCCAGACCTTCAAGAAGCCATGCCTGCACTCTTATCATAGTAGGATGGCCTGAATCTCTTAACAGGACTTCAGAGATGACTAGAAGGCTCTGTGCTGTTCATGGACCACGGAGTGAACTGGAGGTTCTTAGATCTTATCAACCAAGGACATCATAGGAGCCAACTCCTTGGGGCCGAGGGGGCCTTGCCCCCCCCCAAAGTTGATGGGCACTGCCATTCAAATGGTGTGTGCACACCGTATCATATGATCAATTATGCAGGGTGGGGCTTAGCTGGGTGCCCACAATAGTTTGTTCAAGTTGCACCCCTGAAGGACATCAAGATCTAGCCAAATGCCATGAAAGAGCCAAGCAGGCAGTACGGAAATGACATAAAGAGTAAACTCTGTTCCATTCAATGGACTTCTCTGAGTAGACATGCCCGGATTAAGTGTGGATAGGGTTGCAACTTTTTCCTGTCCCCTTACGCTTTTTTCTCCTTCCATTTTAAAGGATGTGCTGGAATAAGGAACAGAAACATCCACAGCCTAAACTAAAATGGGAGTGGGGGGGAAAGATGTGTATACACGGTCTTGAGCTCCTCCAAGGAAAGGTGTGATACAAATATATCAATAAATAAATTGAAATATTGGGAGCCCCTGGTAGCACCCCACCCCATATCATTTCAATATTGCATGGTGCGTAGGGTGAAGCTTCCGAAGCTGATTGGCTGAACTGGCGTGATGGCATGGCATGTTCATTATGGGGGAGGAAGCAGGTAGTTGAGGAGCAAGGCAGGGGTCAGAAGAGACCAGAGAAAGAAGAACTTGAGGGAAGCATAGACGATGGAGAAGAAAGCCTGGGAAAATGGGCAGAGACAACAGGGACCTGAAGAAATGCCAGGGGGCTTACGATGAAGAACAACTGTGCCCTTAAGGGTGCGGAAAAGGAGACAGGAGTCGGGGGGGGGGACGGACAGCTGTGTTAGTCAGTTGCAGCAAAACCAACAGAGTCTTGTAGTGCCTTCGAGATGAGCACATTAAGCCTGTACACATTGAGCCTATCTGCATAATTTCTATTATTTTTTAATAACTGACTCCAGATTTGCTACTCATGGGGAGGAACATGGAGCTTTGCAAGTCATCCTACCCACTACGCGCTGGAACACTTACCCAGCCAACCCTCTGGGTTTTGATATTTCAGCTGCCTCTGCTGGACCATTCAAACTTGTTTTCGTCCAGCCCCCAGCCCCCATTAAGTCAGAGCTGCAATTCTCAGGAAGCTGTGCTCTAACCTTATTACCACATTTTGCACTCTTCAGTCACCCTTGTCGAATTGTGCCCTGTATACTTCCTATATTGCACTAACGCAACAGTCCCAAAACAGCACTCAACACTGCGCAAACTGTTCAAGCTGGCTTTAGCTGGTTAATCAACTCAGGATCTTAGTGGATTGATCTGCGGGTTTAAAGGTCTGCAGCCCTCCCTACTTGCCAAGGCAGGACGGCAGAGGAGTGCTTTGCCACACACCACCACTGCGCCCTGGGCAGCCTGCATGTTTCTGACTCATCCTTCTCCTTCAGCAAAGATGCGGAGAGGCTGACTCTTTCCGAAACATGTGAAGTTGTGCATCCACCACAAGGGAAACACTCGCTGACAAACCACATCATCTCCAGACACACAAATACACACACAGCATCCCACACCCCAAATCTTGGCTCTGAGTGGCAGATGCTGCCACTACAAATGCAATGGGTGGCTGGTGGTGGCGGCGGCTGACTTTGGCTGCTGACTTTCCTGGCTCTCTGACTTAACCCAGGGCCTACCAGTTTGCATGCCATGCGCCACCGTGCTTTGAAATCCCCTCCCTGCATCAAGCCAGTGGATCCCCCATCAGTGCAGAATCGGCAGCCCCTGCCCGCTGCTTCTCACCCTTCTGCTCTGTACTGTGGCAATCTGCAACACAAGGTTATTGCATCCTCTTTCCACTGGAGCGGAAATGCTGTGAGCTGGTACCTGGGGATTATATGAATATTTCATGCCATCCGTATTTATAATCTGTGCCAGCAAAATATATCCTTCTCCAATGCAGAGAGGAGGGATCCTTGGTGTTTATTTTACAGCCCTGTTGTCACTCCCATTTCCTACCCGTTGCAAACTCTCTTTGCCTCGACGCCTGCAGAGGTGAAAGAGAGCAAGTTAGGTAATTAGTCTCTAATTGCCAATTTGCCTTTGCTTTGATTTTTTTTCCCATCTGGGTGGGCAGAAGCAAAAGACTGAAGGGTGGGGAAAGAGGAAGCCTGTCACTCTGGAGGTTGGGTCTGGTCACTGCTTGCTTGGTAATAAGGGCTTAAGGTTGACCCAATACCTTTTACCGCCCAGCCCCAGAGTCATGGAGTGGGAGACATAAGTGCAGTTGGGGTAGATAGCAAACACACAGGGTACGAGGCAGAAGCCTGAGAGGACGATTACCCTGCGATTCCCTGCCTGTTGTTGCATTATGTCCGGATGTTGGTGCTGTTGCTCCCATTCTCTGGTGCTGCTGCTCCAGAGAAGTGGACACGGAGCAATGGATTCAAACTACAAGAAAGAAGATTCCACCTAAACATTAGGAAGAACTTCCTGACAGTAAGAGCTGTTCGACAGTGGAATTTGCTGCCAAGGAGTGTGGTGGACTCTCCTTCTTTGGAGGTCTTTAAGCAGAGGCTTGACAGCCATATGTCAAGAATGCTTTGATGGTGTTTCCTGCTTGGCAGGGGGTTGGACTGGATGGCCCTTGTGGTCTCTTCCAACTCTATGATTCTATGATTCTATGTCCTGCTTGCAGGCTTCCCAGATGCATCTGGCTGGCTCCTGTGAGAACAGGATGCTGGACTAGATGGGCAAGCAGGAGTGTGGGTGAGCTCTAAGGCTCTGTAGGCCTAAGGAAGGCCTCTGCTCTGTCCATGGTGCCACAGTATCAAAGGCCACGGTGCTATTTTTCTAGAAAAAGAGGTGTTGGAACTCTTTTGTTCTCTTATAATGGCAATGGCGCCCAACTGAGAGGTGCTGGGACTCGGTTCCAGTGAGTTCCGGCTGGGGGGGAAAAAACCCTTTAAGGCCACATTACTCATGATTCCGTATGAAAGTGATTCAAGGGCCCTGGATGTTGTGGATTTCAGTAGTAGATTCTGTAGCAGGTTTCATTAGTGCCTCTGTTGAGATGTCTTGCAAATAGCGACATAGATAATGGCTTACCCTTCTCAGAAGGCATTTCAGTTAATTGGTGCTTTCAGTTCTCTGATGAGCATAGCTTTGTTCCGTGTGATGCAATTATTTTTTCCAAGAATTCGGTTTCACTTTGATTCAAAATACAGTTTGTTTGTTTGTTTGTTTGTTTGTTTGTTTGCTTGCTTGCTTGCTTGCCTGCCTGTCTGCCTGTTTAGGTGAAGCCCAGATTAAAAAACAAATTGAACATAATGCCTGCATTGTCATGGCCTTCCACTGACGTGCCATGCATTAAGGCTAAATTGGGTTAGAATAAAAAAATGTGAAATGCTTCTAATTGTTGTAAGAAAATTATGTACATAGCTTTAACCCAATGTAAATATATAAAAAATGTAGTCAAAAGAGATAAAACTGCAAAGCTGATACAATAACAAGTTGACTTCTATTTTCAGGTCAAATCCTGATCAAAGTCCTCATAGAGCCAATAAATAACAATGACATTTGTCAGAGACCAGAAGTCAACATGGATAAAATTGCCAGATGATATAGTAACAAATTGACTTGTCTATTTAGGTCAAAGCCTGTTCAAAATCCTTATATGTCCAAAGTTGCCAACAAAATTTGTCAAAGTCCACATGTATTTCAATCCCATTGATCTTCTTCAGCAGTCAGAATAAAATTATTATCTGCAACTGCATCACAGAGTTCATCCACTAGGTTAGTCTGTCTAAACACTGTTGTGAAATGGCCAGCAGGGTCGTCTTAAGCATATCCGGCGCCGTGGTCCCTCTGGCGCCCCCCCCCCCCATTTCCCAGAGTTATTTACCTTTTCCCAAGCCTCTGCAAGGATCGCTCTCCTCCCGAGGACGCTTGGGAGGCAAGCTGCACGCATGCCAGCCATATGGTTGATGGGACGGAGTTGGTGGGCGTGCAGGGAAAGGGGAGGCCGCCGGCAAAGCCGTGCAGCTCCCCCACTCGCTGGGGCGCCCCTGAGAGGCCGGTGCCCTGGCTCAACGTGCCACTAGGCCCAATGGGAAAGGCAGCTCTGATGGCCAGCAATATGAGTCACAACCCTAAGACTATTATGCATAAGTGGTATTAGCTAACACAAGACGTTTAATTGTTTTGGTAACTGTTCCCAATCTTTTGGGCATCTCCCAGAACTTAATTATCCAACTGTCAGCTCCCTACAACTGGAATCCTGTCATCATCCTTTGAAAAATCTCTGGAGCCCTTGTACCGGTGTGAATTTCCCCATTTTTCTTGATGGCCAGGATTTCCCTAATTGTTCCTTCATCCTTTGCAGATCCACCTTGTGGAGGGTACGCACAGGGAGAATCTGCTGGACACTGTATTGTTCAACGTCGGATCTTAAAATAATGTCCACAGGATCATCTTTTGGTAGACCAATGTCTCCAAACACTCCCGTTTCTCCCACCATTTTCAGTAACCCAATTCACGCAACTTCTCCATGATTCAGGTGATGATCCAGGTTATGAACTTATATGTATCACATATGCAGTGAACATAAACTGCTCCCTTTTTGCATCTTGTTTATATGAGAAAGGGTCTAAGACCATGCAGGATACTCCCTGGGAACCAGTTTCTGCCTTGTGGAGATCTGGGGGCGGGGGTGGTTCCATCATCCTCTATACGTCACTTCTGAAATAACTGTGACACCAGCTGCTGAACGTGTTTTGAAATTAATGGCTGTCCCACAAATAGGCTTGTTCCCCAGCTATGGAGGCTGTGAAAACTTGGCTGTGATCACTTCTTGCACCATCTGGGGACTGGGCTACTGTACTTTTTCTGGGCTTCCTTTTGTCCTGCTTTTGCAGAGATCTGAGGAGCAAGTGACTTTTTACCCTTTCCAAAATGGCTGCTTTAAGCGCTGGAGAGGTTGCCTTGCCTCCTCCAAGTCACTCTCAAATTGCCTTTGCTCCCTGATCAGGATTTCAGTGAACTCAGATTGCCTTGCCCATCTCAATGGCTTTGTGAAAGGTTAAGACCTCTATTAGCTTGCGATTCTTTGCCTAGAATTCCAAGCACCAATTTATCTCTCGGGCACTCACCATGTTTTATCTGCAAACCCACGGGTCTCAGCTTGTTCACACAAGGCAAATGGCTCAGTTTCTCAAGCTCTTTGATAGAAGCAGGCCCTCTCAGAAACTCAGAAATTTCTCTTGGGGATGAAATGGACATCACATTGGACCAGAACACTCCTGATTGTTGTACGGTACTTGTGGCCCTCTTTGGTAAAAGATTGGTGCTGCTCGCTTCTGTTCCTTGTAGCATAAAGGGGCAAACTTATTCACACCACTTCTCCCTCTTTGTAGAACTTTGTGGCCAGCCAAAATCAGCAGATCTTATTAAAGCTGGTAGCTTCTGATGCAATGTCATTTTCTTCGCTGACAGCACACCGTGGAAGGTAAAGACCAGGAACTGGAGCTGGCCTACCCTTCTGCAATCTGCAGCAGAGGATAAGGACATACTGTAATATAAAACCATGCCTGCTAGATCAGGCCAAAAGTCCATCTAGTCATTGAATTGTAGAGTTGGAAGGGACACAAGGGGGATCTAGCTTAGCTAAAGCATCTATGAGAGATGGCCAACCAACCTCTACTTAAATACCTCCAAGGAAGCAGAGTCCATAACCTCCCAAGGAAGTCCATTCCACTGTCAAACAGCTCTTACAGTCAGAAAGTTCTCCCTGGTGCTTAGTAGGAATCTAATCCATTGGTTCTGCCCTCCAGAGCAAGAGAAAACAAGCTTGCTCCATCTTCTATATGTGACAGCCCTTGAGATACTGGAAGATGGCTATCCTATCTCCTCTCAATCTCCTCTTTTCCAGGCTAAACACACCCAGCTCCTGCAATCTTTGCTCATAAGGCTTGGTTTCAAGACCCTTGATCATCTTGGTTGGCCTCCTCTGCACACCTTCCAGCTTGTCATTACCCTTCTTCAATTGTGGTGCCCAGAACTGGACACAGTATTCCAGGTGTGGTCTGACCAAGGCAGAACAGAGTGGGACTATTCCTTCCCTTGATCTGGACACTAGACGTCTGTTGGTGCAACCTAGAATAGCATTAGCTTTTTTTGCTGCTGCATCACACTGTTGACTCATGTTAAGCTTGTGGTCCACCAAGACCCCTAGATTCATTTCACATGTACTGCTAGTAAGCCAGGTATCCCCCATCTTACATTTGTGCATCTGATCTGGTTCTTCCTGTCTAAGTGCAGAATCTTACATTTGTCCCTACTGAAATTCATTTTGTTAGCTTGGGCCCAGGTCTCCAATCTGTTAAGGTCATTTTGAATCCTGTTTCTATTTTCTGCGGCATTAGCTACCCCTCCCAATTTGGTGTCATCTGCAAATTTGATGAGCATCCCCTCCATTCCTTCATCCAAGTCATTTATAAAGACATTGAACAACAAGGGGCCCAGGACCTTGCAGCACCCCACTTGTCACTTTTTCCCAGGATGAGGAGGAATAATCAATGAGTACTCTTTGGGTTCAGTCAGTCAACCAGCTACAAATCCGCCTAACAGTTACCTCGTTCAACCCACATTTCACCAGCTCCCTTGCAAGAACATCAATGAGGGACTTTGTCAAAAGCCTTCCTGAAATCAAGATAAGCATCCTGATCTCATGGTGCCCAACCAGTTCCCTACATGAAGCCTGCAAGCACAACTTGAGTCCTCATTTGCAGCCCCCAGCAACCATTGCTCAGAGCTATACTGCCTCCAAATATGGAGACAGAACATAGACATCACGGTTATAAGCCATCGATAGCCCTCTCCTCCTTGAATTTATCCAATCTTCTCTTAAAGCCAGTCAAGTTGGTGGCCATCACTATTTCTTGTGGGAGTGAATTCTGTAGTTTTGCTGTGCACCATGCAAAGAAGGACTTTATTTTGCCCATCTGGAATCTCGCCACACCCAGAGTACTTTTGTTTGGCAAAGTGATAGCAGAGAGATGGGGATCCACCCATTGTTGGAATTCCTCTGTTCCCAGACATCATTCGCGACACTGAGTCCATATATAGACCATGGGTAGGCAAACTAAGGCTTGGGGGCCTTATCTGGCCCAATCGCTTTCTAAATCCGGCCAATGGATGGTCTGGGAATCCGGTGTTTTTACATGAGTAGAATGCGTCCTTTTATTTAAAACACATCTCTGGGTTATTTGTGGGGCCTGCCTGGTGTTTTTACATGAGTAGAATGTGTGCTTTTATTTAAAATGCATCTCTGGGTTATTTGTGGGGCAGAGGAATTCATTCATTCATTATTATTTTTTCAGAATATAGTCTGGCCCACCACATGGTCTGAGGGACAGTGGACCGGCCCACAGCTGGAAAAGTTTGCTGACCCCTGATATAGACTCTGCTTAAGCCAAGCCCCTGCCCATAGCACAGTGATAAAATACATGTATGACAGCATGTCAAGGGGCACCAGAAAAGTCCCAGTGTTTGCAGTCCCGGTGTCAACACCAAGAAATATTTCTGCCTGAGAGGAGCCCCAAGAGAGCTGGGTTGAGACCTGAGAGTACTGGATCATGATGAACTATTGGTTTGGCTCACTGTAAGGCGGCTACTTATGCTGAACTGGAGTCCTGCCTTGCTCCTTCGTGCCTCCCAAAAAGGCAGCTAACACAGCAGTCACAGGATGACAGGGTTAGTGATTCAGCAAGTCCCCTCAGGCCTCAGGGTAGCCAAAGGGCAGGGTAAAGGGGATTGAACTCTTTCTGCTAGGTCTGCTGCTGCTACCTTCCCCTCACTCCCAAACCACAAGCCCCAATGATTTCTGCTCAGAGAGTAAGAATTCCCTCCTTCGTACGTGCCCATGCCTCTTCACAATTAGACAACAGCACTCTCTTGACCTTAATAGTTGTCTTCATACATCAAAATCACATATTCCCAACAGCAGTGCATCAATTAGCAATGCTATTAAATTCACTGCTATCCACACACGCCTCCAAAGATGGCGTACAAAACATAACAAAAACAGCTGAAAATGTACGAAATAGTTAAATAATAAAAATAGCAGAAGGCAAGCTTATAATACAATACGAAATAGACCCCATGGCAGAGATCCATTGCGAAATCCGACTGGATTAATTTCTAAACAGGGCTCAGATCTGACCCCGTGTCAGAGCTGTATGTGCCATGATTCTGCTTGAGTTCAGAAAAGCCACAAAATGTGACTCTAGGCACAGAGTTCAGCTTCCTGAATCTCAGAAGCCAAACAGGTGCCTGGTTAAAGTGCTTAACATTGCTCCAAGTTTCCCATGACTAGCTGGAGCAGAATATATTATACACAAATGAAGATTTTTTTTTTTGCAAAATGTACTTAGTGTGAATAATTTTAATGTTTGTTTTGAATAAATTTTATTAGGGTTTATAGATAAAAAGAAAAAAACTGAATATCAAATAAATTTTCTTTTTCTTGGTCAAAACTAAAACTTTGATCTAAATACAATAAAAACATAAGGAGAAGGGGTGGGAAGAAAGGAATAAAGAAAGAGAAAAGAGGTTAAAAGAGAGAGAGAAATAAAATTCAGTAGGTATGGGACTTCCAGTTCTTCACACACACACACACAGTGGTACCTCGGGTTACAGATGCTTCAGATTACAGACTCTGCTAACCCAGAAATAGTACCTCAGGTTAAGAACTTCACTTCAGGACATAGCTGCCAAGTTTTCCCTTTTCTCGCGAGGAAGCCTATTCAGCATAAGGGAAAATCCCTTTAAAAAAGGGATAACTTGGCAGCTATGCTTCAGGATGAGTGCAGAAATCGTGCGGCGGCAGCGGGAGGCCCCATTAGCTAAAGTGGTACCTCAGGTTAAGAACAGTTTCAGGTTAAGAATGGACCTCCAGAACGAATTAAGTTCTTAACCAGAGGTACCACTGTACACACACACACACACACACACACACACACACACACACACTTCATTCACTCCAATATAACACCCACAAAGCGACTTCTATAAACAAAAATCATCTTCAATCCTCCAATCCAAATATCATTATTTCTTTTTCTTTTCCACACAAAAAGTCTATGAGACATTTCCAATCTTTAACCAACGTTAACCATGGCTTTCCTCTGATTAAACATGTCAGTTTTGCCATCTCAGCTAAGTCTTCTGTTGTTGGCAATAATAATGGGTCCTTCCATCTTGTGCATATCAAAGTCTCACAGCCGTAATTATGTATTGTAGCAAAGTTCCATAGTCCTTTTCTATCTATCCCTAAGTCCCCGCAGGAAGAGTAGCGTGAATAATTTTATACAGAACACAGATTCCTGCTCTCTCTGGTGCACAATTTGGATTATCCTGCTACAGAATATTTATTTCTTTAGTGTGGCTTACACACAGCCTGGAAAACAGTAAGATCTTCAAATCTGGAAGCCTTCCACGACAGATAAGATTGGCACCTCGGCCGAAATGTTCCCTGCCTCATTTTTCTTTTGTGTCCTAGCAGTGGAAAGAGATTCTGGGGTTGATGAACCCCATTTCAAACTGCATACTGCCCTTACAAGAAATTTCACCAAAGCCAAACCTGGACATTTTAAAGAATGGATTTGATGTTTAGGAGCAAGTCTTATCCTGATAGTCAGATCCGTCTCTTTCTTTCTTTCTTTCTTTCTTTCTTTCTTTCTTTCTTTCTTTCTTTCTTTCTTTCTTTCTTTCTTTCTTTCTTTCCACATGGGCTTTTGAGGCATTTTGGTATGTGTTGCATTTTATAGTTTTACTAGTGTAATTCAGCCCGTTAAGTAAACGGGCGCTAGAACATCCCGGGGTTCGGAGAAGCGCTTGCGCAGCACTTCTCTGAACCCCGGGACCTGTCCTTCCTGTCGGCGGCAGGGGGACAGGTACGAAGGAGGAGAAAGCAGCCCTTTCTCCTCCTTCCTTCCTCTCCCCCAGCCGCCGACAGGAAGGAGACATCCCGGGGTTTGGAGAAGCGCTTGCACAGCGCTTCTCCAAACCCCGGGACCTGTCCTTGCTGAACGCACACATGCGCGCGCTCTCCCCCCCCCCGCCAACGCTCAGTCCGGCCGGGAGCGGCGGTTGGCGGCCGCAGGGAAACGGTAGGTGGGGGGCTGGGGAGAGCGCATGTGTGTGTGCATCCAGTCTCTGTGTCCAATCCCTGTGTCCATGGGGCGCATGCCCAGTAGTGCAGACACAGGGACACAGGGACTGGATGCAGAGACACTTGCATATTATTATATAGGATGCATTCTCAGGCATACGTTCCACTCAAATGCTGGGAAACACACTTCTACCGGCGGGCAGTTGCCAACTTTTGATTTGAACATTGCTGCCTCCCTAACCAGAGCCAGTGCAGCGCAAGGCCTGGCAGGATGGAGCTATGAAAGAATCTGCAGGGTTTGAGGTGGAACCCAAGACAAAAGCCAGGACTTCTGGCCACAGGAGCAAAGTTCTACCTTCACTTGCCAGAGGTAGTATGCCTTTGAATGCCAGTCGCTGTTGCACTCAGGTCCTGCCCGCCGGCTTCCCATGAGATCAGGATGCTGTATGGGCCTTTGACCAGATCCAGCAGGCATGTTCTTATTTTCTTTAAAACTAGGCTTGTTATGGGCGAATCAGTTTCCTAGCTTCTAAAGGCCACTACTACCCCCCTCCCCCAAACCTGGTTACCCCCAAACCTGGTTCACCCAAATCTGAACACAGATTCGATCAATAGAGTTCATCCTGGACTCTTTCTCTGCCCACCACCTCCTGCCCTGTCCCATAGCCTCCCTGGCTCCAGCCTTTCACACCCCACTTCGGTCCTCTCCTTGCCCCCCCGGTTCTCTCGCAGCCGACACCCTGCTCTCCTTTTCTACATTGCAAGTGTTTGATCAGAATTCCAGTTTCAGCGGCAGCCAGTTCTTCTCTCCTCTCTCCCCAGCTGACCATAAATAATTCAATTCCTACGGACGCTCCTTCGCTGCCTGGAAATTTATTTATTTCATTCTCCTCCCTTTGGTTACACATTAAGTGACTTAGCCCATAAAAAGAAATTACTCAGCAACAACAATAAAAGCTTGGAATTGCTGACCTGGCTGCATCGGGGTTGGGGGAAGCCCAGGGCTGGAATCGCCCCCAGCGCAAGTGGCCAAGCGTGCAGTTTCCCGTGAAATCCTCCAGTGAAAATGAAGAATCAAAGGGGTAGGGTCCCCCCCCCCCTAGAGCACATCAGTTCGGGCTGGAGTGGTGTGGAGGTGCAGGAAGAGACACTTGCATGTTCTGGAATGCCTTTCCAAGAGCGTATGGCCTGTTTGCACTGGACTGCTGCACCAGAACTGCATTTAATTCATACTGCATGGAGAGATATTGCTAAGTCCTTGGAACCAGTTAGCTGGGCGAGTGTGAGGACGAAAAAACTGAGTGAATGCTGGTCTACTAGGTGGTAGAGAAGCCTAAAGCAGGGGGAGGGAAGCTTTGGTCCTCCAGTTGCTGAACTACATCTCCCATCAGCTACTGGGGGCCAATAGTCTAGGGCAGTCATGTCAAACTTGCGGCCCTCCAGATGTTTTGGACTACAATTCCCATCTTCCCCAACCACTGGTCCTGCTAGCTAGGGATCATGGGAGTTGTAGGCCAAAACATCTGGAGGGCTGCAAGTTTGACATGCCTGGTCTAGGGCCCAGGGGTGGCCAACTCCCAACTCCTTCAGCTCTCTATATTGGACAAACAGGCCAAACCCTATGCCAAAGGATAAATGGACATAAATCTGACATCAGGAACCACAAGACAGAGAAGCCAGTAGGAGAACACTTCAATCTCCCAGGACATTCTATACAAGATCTCAAAGCAGCTGTTTTATTACAGAAAATTTTCAGAAACAGACTGGAGCCACCTGGGATGAACAAAGACATAGGATTCTTATCTCATTATGCACGATCAAGCTGTCTTTAGCGCCACAGCCATTGCTCCCCCCCCCCGGACCTATTGCAGTCATCAGCAGTCGTTAACAGCCATCAACAGGTTTACCACTCCTATCAGCCCATCACCCATTCCCACCCACCCCCACCACCCTCTGAATATACATAAGGGTCTGGTTACTTCTGTTTCAGTGTATCTGTGTATCTGAAGAAGTGTGCATGCACACGAAAGCTCATACCAAAATAAAAACTTAGTTGGTCTTTAAGGTGCTACTGAAGGAATTTTTTTATTTTGCTTCAACTCCCAAGAGACTGTGATCTACTCACAGAGTTAAAAACTGGCAGTGATCTAACCCCCTTTTTGTCGGTTCAGGTCAAGGTTGTTGAACTTTTTAGGGAGGAGGAAAGCCCTGTTTTGGGGGGGTTCAGGTCAAAGTTGTTGACCTTTTGGGGAGGAGGAAAGCCACATTTTGGGGGGGGGGGTGCAGGGCAAACTTGTTGAGCTTTTTTTAGGAGAGCTATAGTTTGGGGGGAGCCAGTGATCTACCAGTGATCTTCCACAGATGTCCAGTGATCTACCGGTAGATCACAATCTACCTGTTGGACGTGCCTGGACTCTAGGCTGATGGGAGTTGCAGTCCACCAACATCTGGAGGGTGCAAGGGTCCCTACCCTAAGGGATCCTGAGAAGCAACATAACAAGGGGGGCAAATGATACAGTGAAGCAGAAGTGGAAATTGAGAAGGCGCCAATGAAAGGAGGGTGCCTTTAAAGCAGGATGAGGAACCAGTTGCCATTGGACTGCAACTCCCATCATCCCTGACTATTGGCCGTGCTGGCTGCGGCTGATGGGAGCTGGAGTCCAACAATATGTGGGTGGGCCCAGGTTCCCCAACTCTAGGACTTATCATCCCAGGGACAAGAGATGCTGTATGGTTAAGGAACGCTGTCCTGGAGTCAGGGTGGCCTAAAGTGAAGGCAGGGTACTGAAAAACAGAGATCTGCCTGTAGAAGCTACTACCTGTAATGGAGGCAGAAGGCATGGAGAAAGGAAAGACTCGGGCAGGTGTGGGGAACGCTGGACCCTCCAGATGTTGCTGAACTACAATTCCTGCCTATTGGCCATGCTTGCTAGGGCTGATGGAGGTTGTAGATCAGTAACATCTGGAGGGCAAAAGGTTCCCCACATGAAAGGTCTAGGGATTAAAAAAAATTCTATTGGTGTGAAGGAACTGGACAGCCTTGTGGCTCTTGCGAACTTAGGAGACAAAGGGTTGCCTCTTTAGACCCTGAGAGGAGTTCTGTCCATTTAGGAGGCAAGTAGAAAGGACGAATTCTGCTCTATGTGGCTTCTCCCTACAACAGCACTGTGACCTGATAACTAGTTAGACAGCGAGGCCTGGAGATAGCGGGTAAGTTTTACGTATTGATTTGAATGAACCAGCCAACTGTCTGGCTGCAGGCAGCAGAGATGTGTGCTTTGTTTTTTTCTATTACATTTATACCCCACTTTTCCTTCAAGGAGCTCAAGGTGGCATGCATGGTTCTCCCCGTCTCCATTTTATCCTCGCAACAACCCCGTGAGGTAGGTTAGGCTGAGAAATGGTGATTGGCCCAAGGTCACCTAGTAAACTTCACAGCTGAATCAAGATTTGAATCTTGTCTCCCAGGTACCAAGCCAACCCTCTGACCACTACTCCACACTGCTGCACATGCGTACACACACACACACACACACACACAAATAATTTGTATTAAAATGTGAGGTAATTCATTGTTACAGATGGAGGGAGTTCAGTTGTATTACAGATGGAGGCAATGAAACTGGACTTGCCCAAGACTGACTAGTCACTTCCACACTAGGCATTGAAAGCATTCTTCTACCACAGCCATGGCTTTCCCCCAAAGCATCCTGGGAGCTGCCATTTCTTCAGGGTGCGGACCTCCAAGACCTACCATTCCAAGCACCCTGAACAAATGACAGCTTCCGGGCATCTCCATGACTGTTAATAATAATAATAATAATAATAATAATAATAATAATAATAATAATACCCCGCCCATCCAGCTGGGTTTCCCCAGCCACTCTGGGTGGCTTCCAACAGAAAAATAAAACACAATAATCTATTAAACATTAAAAGCCTCCCTGAACAGGGCTGCCTTCAGATGTCTTCTAAAAGCCTGGTAGTCGTTTTCCTCTTTGACATCTGTTGGGGGGGCGTTCCACAGGGCAGGCGCCACCACCGAGAAGGCCCTCTGCCTAGTTCCCTGCAACTTGGCATCTCACAACGAGGGAACCGCCAGAAGGCCCTCGGTGCTGGACCTCAGTGTCCGGGCAGAATGATGGGGGTGGAGACGCTCCTTCAGGTATACTGGACCGAGGCCATTTAGGTGATACCAGAGTGCTTTGAATGTACAACTCCATGACTGCGTTGGCTTTTGACCCCAGATCTTCAGGTTTTTGTGAGGTGCAACAACCAGTGCCCTAGGCCATGCCAGCCCTACTGCAAGGCACTCCGCAGGAGGCAGAAGTGAGATGGGGCTGGTCGCCATTAGGGGCTTCCTGTGAAGCAAAGGGTACAGGAAGGGAAGGGCAGGTGGTTGCCTCACGGATGAGGAATCGGGAATTGCCACTGTTAGGCCAAAGGAGCTGCGGGGCCCACGGTGGTTGTCGTGGTGATAGTGAGCCCACTGTTAATATTCTGACCGCTTAAGGTCAGAATATTATGGCTTGAGAGCAGTACATGTGAAAAGGATCTAGGAGTCTTGGTAGACCACAAACTTGACATGAGTCGGCAGTGCGATGCAGCAGCTAAAAAAGCCAATGCAGTTCTGGGCTGCATCAAGAGGAGTATAGCATCTAGATCAAGGGAAGTAATAGTACCACTGTATTCTGCTCTGGTCAGACCTCACCTGGAGTACTGTGTCCAGTTCTGGGCACCGCAGTTCAAGAAGGATACTGACAAGCTGGAATGTGTCCAGGAGAGGGCAACCCAAATGGTCAAAGGCCTGGAAACGATGCCTTATGAGGAACGGCTTAGGGAGCTGGGTATGTTTAGCCTGGAGAAGAGAAGGTTAAGGGGCGATATGATAGCCATGTTCAAATATATAAAAGGATGTCATATAGAGGAGGGAGAAAGGTTGTTTTCTGCTGCTCCAGAGAAGTGGACACAGAGCAATGGATTCAAACTACAAGAAAGAAGATTCCACCTAAACATTAGGAAGAACTTCCTGACAGTAAGAGCTGTTTGGCAGTGGAATTTGCTACCAAGGAGTGTGGTGGAGTCTCCTTCTTTGGAGGTCTTTAAGCAAAGGCTTGACAGGCATATGTCAAGAATGCTTTGATGGTGTTTCCTGCTCGGCAGGGGGTTGGACTGGATGGCCCTTGTGGTCTCTTCCAACTCTATGATTCTATGATTCTAAGGTATCAGACTGCTAAAGGCCTGTCCGCACTCACCCGGCATAAAGGAGAAGAAATGCAGGAGGGCAAGCTGGAGAAGAGCCAGAAAAAATGGCAGTGAGACACAAAAGAGACTTTATTCAGAGCGGGGGGGGGGGTTGGTTGTGGAAGAGGATGCCCAGGACATCTGCCTTTGAGGACATCAGTTCCAGTGTGGGGTGGGGGTTGAAAGTGGCCAGGGCACCTTTAGGCCCCTCTTTTTTTGTGGAAAAGGGACATCAGCAGAAGCAGAAGCCGCCGTTCGTTAATGTGCTTCAGGGTGTGTTGCACAGGCAGCTCATCAATGCTGGGAACTGGGGTGGTGGTTTGCAGACAGCGGGTGCCTCCCTGGCACACACACAGGCGAGTTATTAAAACTTAATTGAGCGGATGGGAACAAGGCAGCTAATTAAAGCTTCCCAATAATGGGAACTGCTGGGTTTCGGGAGAGGAGAGAAGGGGCAGGAGCCAGGACTCCAAGGTTCGATATACCTCCGCTCTGACAGCTGGGAAGAGGATGAGGAAGGGCTCAGGAATTGTGGGCTTGGATTGATTGAGGATTGTAGTTTCTCAGCAGAGGCCTAGTGGGGGCTGGGGAAGAAGGGGGGAGCCAAGAGTTCTTGCTAGCTCAGCTGCTGACACTGGGGAAATGTTATAGCAACCAGTGGATTCTCATTAAGTTTGGACAGGGCAATGTGTAAAAAGAAAGATGATTCCTTTCCCCATCCTAACGGGTTTCCACCTGTTTATCGCCTGCTCCTCTGCCGTGAGCTCCCGTCAATCCAGAGCCCCAGCCTTTAATCTGGATTTCCAAACCAAGCCTCAGTTTGTCCCAGCTCTGCAGGAACTGGTTTCCCTTCACTGGCTTGAAATGTGCAGAAAATGCCACTGCAGAGGAATGCTGGTTCATTGGGGGGGGGGGAGCATACTCCAGAGTGTCTCTGAACAAGCTTGCTCCTTCTGCCCTATAGCCCTATAGTCTTATTACTGGCTGTCCTATTACCTCACTGAACCGCAGCCTCCCCTTTGGGGTGCAGAAGATCGGAAGTCGCCTCCAACGGCTTCCTCAGCTCATCCGTCATCCAGACTCTCAGCCTCCAGCTGAGCAGCAGTTCCAATCGCTGGGATAATAAATAGCCCCCTCCCACCCGTCCAGCGATCTGGGAAATTGCTCATTCATTCATTTATTCATTCATTCCCTGATCGGAAGCAGGCCAGAAAACATTCACAGAGGCCAGCTGGTACCCCGCAAATTCCTGATCTTGCCGTCTTCCTCCCTGCGAGGATAAATTCTAAGCCAGGAATCACCATTAACCTAGCCTAGTCCTTGCATCTGTTTGGGAACAGCAGAGCTCATCCTTGGTACATGCGAAAAGTATCTCTGAGCATGTGCAAAGTGCCTGGAAAAGCAGGGGTTGCATCTAGATGTGGGGGGGGGCAGCAAGGCCGTAGGAGGCTGCAGCTTGCTCCTAGTGAGGTGGGTGGCAGGATCTGTCCCATGAGTGGCATATGTCTGGTATGGCAGGTGATGGGAAAGGAAGTGGGATCTAGCCACCAGCAAGAGCTCAGGCCAGGCAGTACCATTATAACTTTATAGCACTTTTAGTAAAGCAGTGGCACCCCACTTTATTTTTTCATATGGGATGGGCACTGAGAGAAATTGCATTTTACTCCTCTGGCACACCAGGAGACCCAGGAACCCCGGATGAGCAAGCATTATGTCTCAGCTGCCAGCAGCTCTCTGATTTGTAGACAGGACCATGCTCCCCTCCAAATGTGGTGGGCTCCAGCAAATGTGGTGGGCTCCAGCTCAGTTGGCATGTCCAGTGGTCAGGGTTAGTTCAGCATCCCCTGGAGGTTCCCCAGTTCTGCCTTACGGATTCCTTTTTCTCACAGTCAAGATCAACCTCCACTCCTTCCATAAAGCAGCACTGAGATGCTCCCAAGCCAGTAGGACATAGTGGTTAGAGCAGTCATCCCCAAACTTCGGCCCTCCAGATGTTTTGGGACTACAACCCCCATCATCCCTGACCACTGGTCCTGTTAGCTAGGGATCATGGGAGTTGTAGGCCAAAACATCTGTAGGGCCGCAGTTTGGGGGTGCCTGGGTTAGAGTGTCGCCCTCAAGCTCGCTCTGGGCCAGGGGCTCTTCCCTCAGCAAAAACCTACCTCGCAGGGTTGTTGTGAAGATAAAATGGGGGAGAGGGTAACCTCCCCATGCTCCCCTCTCTTGGAGTTTCTCAAAGGAAGGGTGAGAAATGAAAGAAATTGCCAGGCCTCCTACAGTCTCAGTGCACTGTTATAATCTCTCCCAGATGGAAGCTGATGGGTTTTAAATCTCACCAACTTTGATTCAACACTGAACTCCTGCAGCCCCCTGACACATCCCAATAACAATAAAACATCCTTGTTCAGTTGGGAATCCACTTGCAGGCCATGCAGAAATAGACGGCGCCAATAATAGATGGTTCATGGGGTACAAGAAAGACCTTTGTTAATCATCCTTGGTTGCAGAGCCTCCAAAAACACTTTCTGCAAATCTAGCACACATTCCAAATAATTCCCCCCACAGAAACACACATTGCATTCACCCCTTGCTGCTGCTGCTTCCTCCTCTCCTTCCATTGCCCCTTCAGGCTCTCTAAATTGGTACTGTAAACTCTTTGGGGCAGGGACTTGTCTTTTACTTAAGGTACACTGTTGCCACGATATTAATAGTCCTCATACTATCTTATGGTAACCTCGGGGAGGAGGGTAATGCAGCCCCAACAGAGCCCTGGAATAAACTGGAAAGTGAAACATTATGTAGAGATCTGATGAGACACCAGATTTTCTACTCTTGTTCTGATGTCATGGAAGATATCCAGCAGAGTCCAGACAAAAAGTGAGGCAGTCAACTGGCCCAGGAAAGCAAATCCCTGGAGGCGGCCAACATTCTGAAATGCCAGAATTCCGATACTGTACCAGTTTCTGAGGAACAGATGTGCACATGCACCACACACAACTACAAACACCCAAATCAGTATTTGATTTTTTTCCCCCCGCAGGAAGGGAACCGTGCTAAAATGAATATATCCAAATTCAGGATTCCAGCATGAAATCTGAACAGGGAATATCAGCAAACGTTTGCAGTCTAAGCATGCCAGAAAACCATGGGGGAAAGGTGGAAAGGTATGAGCATTGCACCGAAGGAAAAGCTATTTGGGGAGGGGTATGATAAAGATCTCACCCAGATACAAAAGTGCTTCTCTTTCCTTAGAAAATGCTCCCTAGTCCCTACGTTCCCAGCCCTTTCCTACAAGCTGTCTCTTCTTCCCACCCACCCCCATCCATATTTCTCTTTGCTGTTCCTGCTTCCTTGGCACCAGCAGACCACCCCACCCCACCCCTTTGCTGGTTCCCTTCTGGGCACCTCCCCATCTTGCCCAACCCTTTTTGAAGGGCCCCTTGCAAGACAGTGCCACACCTGGACCATTCAGGTGTGAGGGGCCATGTTCTTTTCCCCACTTAGGGACTGTCAGAAATCTGGACCACTTTTCTGGTGTTTTTGGTGGCCGGGAGAAAGGTAGGCAAGACCCAGTTCACAGAATGCTTGACTTTAATGTCAAAACCTTAAAGGAAAGAGAGATGCCACACTCCCAGCTGAACAGAACCCTGCTTTCCCTGCATGGTCTCTATGCTTATCCACCTCCTAAGCACTTGGAACTTATTTCCGACTTGGAACAAGGGACCATGTTGGTGCCACCAGAGCTGGACTTTAGGGCAGAGGTCCAGGGCTCCACTCAGCAGAATGAGCAGGAGGGCCTCTGAATGCAGCAAGGCTGGGTTACCACATGTTGGGGTAAAGTAAGGTAAGTAATGCACATCAGCATCTAAAGAGGGGGGTTTCCATAAGGCCACTTACATCAAGAGTCTAAAGTGACTTAAAGTTGTCTCATTGAGCTAACATACCTCTAAGGCAGGCATCCCCAAACTGCGGTCCTCCAGATGTTTCGGCCTACAACTCCCATGATCCCTAGCTAACAGGACCAGTGGTCGGGGAAGATGGGAACTGTAGTCCAACACATCTGGAGGGCCGAAGTTTGGCGATGCCTGCTCTAAGGTAAAGCCCTCAAATCCCGTTGTCTGGGACCAGTCTGGGTCAGAGGTGCTTTTGGACAAAGCAAGGGTGCTAGTGGGTGGCACAGTCATCAAGAGGTCCATGTGGGGATTCTGGAAACGAGGTTTCCAGGAGTGCAGGGGAAGAACGTAGCGATGGTGGGGGACTGAGGCCAAGCCTCTGGGGATTGTGTCAAGGATGTGCGCAACTCACCCAAGTGTGGTCATGGTGACGATGGTGTACCAGAAGGCAGCCGGGATGCTGGTGAAGTTGGTGGACGCAGTGCCCTTCTCAGCATAGAACATAACAGTGGCGAAGATTATGATGGCCATGGTGAGCGAAAAGAGCAGGAAGCCCAGCTCAGAGGCACAGCTCTTGAGGGTGTACCCCAGGATCCTCAGCCCTTGCGAGTGGCGCGAGAACTTGAAGATACGGAAGACGCGGAACACCCTCAGCGTCACGAAGGCCCCGCTGACATTCTCGTTCTCTGGCATCACCAGCCCAATGTAATAGGGCATGATGGCAACCACGTCAATAATGCTCATCACACTCTTCATGAACTTGAATCGGCTTGGGGCGGCATAGAGGCGCATGAGATACTCAAAGGTGAAGATGAGGACGCAAGCTGTGTCCATGCAGAAGAAAGCCTTGGGGAACCGATCTCCACAGGGCAAGTTCTTCTTCCTCCCAGGAGAGGGCCGGCAGGGGATGGTCTCCACCACATTGGCAATGACTGACACGGCAATGAAAAACCCAGTCACATAATAGAAGACCAATGCCATGGTGCTGGTGTGGGGGTTCTCGAACGCTCTCCAGAGCTGCTGGCGGAAGGTGCTGTCCGGTGGCAGGCCGGTGTCGTTGGTCATCTCAGCTTCTTCATCCTCAGCAAGGCGCTCAGCATTCTCCTTCTTGCGGTCGCGGTATTCCTCGAGGCAGCAGTCGCCAATCAGCTCTGGGATGATGCCATAGAATGACAACTCTTCATCGAAGGCCTGTATGCACTCCTGGCGGGGGTAATGGAGCCTGCCAGTGCGGTAGAAGTTGAGGATATGGCGGAACATCTCTGGGTCGCGGTCAAAGAAGTACTCCTTGCTGTCTTCGTCAAAGAAGAATTCCTTCTCTGAGCTGCCTAACAGGGTATCCGGATAACGGTCCAAGGTGTTCTTCCAAGTCTGGAAGCGTTTCCCGCTGACGTTGACTACCAAGATCTCATCGCTGCGGCGTTTCTTGTCGGCAGGAGGCTTGGGCATGGGCTTCTTGGCCAGTGGGAGCCAGCCCACAGCTGCTGCCCGGGCAAAGGGCAGCCATGTCGCCACTCCTGCAGCCATGTTGCATACAGTTAGTAGATAACGGAACCTTTGCTAAAACGTATCACCATCCAAACTCAACTGTGATCTAAGTATCGTCCCAGGAAAAGCTTTTGATAAAGAGGGGTTCTCTGAAAGCCTTATTTAAAACGTTTCTTTGCTCAATTATTGTCAAGAATCAGTGGAGCAGAGGGCCCCAACAGAGGCATAGTCATCCAGTCTAGTTCTTGTCTCAGACATCAAAATCCGGGTCTACCCAAGAACGAAGGATGTTATTCTCCCCAACACAGTAATAGCCAAGGTCTTTTCAATGGATGTTAGCAAGCCCTGTGGACCTAGATGCCTCCCAGTCAAACAGCATCCAGGGTTTTTTTTTCCAGGGCAAGATGCCTCCTTTCTGTCAGTACTGATAACTTTAGGAGTTGTGGGCAGAGGTCAAAGGAAGGCAATGCAGGAAAGTGTGATCATGCTCTCCGCGGTCTCTCTGATGTTCAGCCCATGTGGCTCTGTGCATTGTGAACAACAGCATAAACTCCCCTCTGAAAATCTGCAATGTTGGAGTGTTGTATTCCTCTGCTGCTGCTGCTGCTGCTGCTGCTGCTGCTGCTGCTCCTCCACTAATTCTTTCTTCCTGGCAGGAGAGAGAATGTATAGGAAGAGAGAAAGTATTCCTGGTGTGGGAGCAGGGTCAGAGAAGGGGTTTCAGTTGATATGGTCACAGGGGTAGATTACACAATGCTGTGATAATGGAAAAAAGAGAAACAGGGAAGAGAGAGAGAGAGAAGTAAAACTATGAGAGAGAAATAATAGTGTGCAAGGCTGCAATTTTTGGACTGAATGCGGCAGTTCTGAAGTTATAAACTAGCCAAGTTTCAAAAGCTGAAAACAAGAAAGGTTTTATGTAAAATATCCATCACAGTAGCTGTTAAGGGATGAGCAACTTGAGACCCATAACCCCTCCTCTGTTTGGGGGCAAGAAATGGGGAGCCACGGACTGGACAGGATGATGGGATCCAGGATTCCTGTGAATGGGATCTAAGAGCAGGGTGGTTACTTGAGATCAGCTGCTTCTAAGTACAGTAATTCTCCCTCCAGTTCTAAGCTGATTTGAGTTGGAGGTTGGGTGGCTGGAGCCAGGGCTAGTTTCATATTGGGAAAGGAGTTTAAAGGGACATTTAAGGAAGGGAGTATGAGAGCAGTTAATAATACTGTGTCAAAGAAAAGAGCAAAGGTTTTGTCAAGAAGGAGTTTGGCAGAGCAGGAATTTGGCAACACAATAAGGAGTTTGGCAAAGCAAACTGCATGGGTGTCTGGAGTGTGAGCAGGGGCTCTCCCTGTGAGCAAGCAGGCGACCCCAGAGAAAGAGGGTGGAGAGGAAGGGGTTCAGGGTCCAAACAAACTTTCCCATTAACCCCTTGTCTCCTGAAATCTTTGACCCTCAAACCCTTTTCTCTACAATTTGGGTTGGCGAGGGCGGTAGTGAATCTACATCGCTTTGTAGACAGGAGTAAACAACGTGAAATAAAAAAAGAAAAAGAACACCCCCCTTCCCCAAGATTTGGGGAGCGTGGGATGGAAATTAAGAAAGGGGCAGGCAAATCTCTAGCACAGGGCGTGGAGGGAGGTGGCGAGAAATGGGGAGAAGGAAGCAATCAAGGGATGGGGAAGGGCAAATCTGTGGCGGTAAAGGGCCACATTCGGGGGAAGGAGGTGACCCCGTGTGGGGGGGGGGGCGAACCCATGGGACAAGGGCTCAACTGAAGAAGAAGGGCAGAGGGGAACATCCGTGGGGCGATGTGCCGCGGGTCGCTGGTCTCCATCCTCTTACCCCCTGGGTGCTGGCTCTCTGTCCCATTGGCAGGCAGCGGCGGAGCGTCCGCAAACCCCGGTGCGGGGCCAGGGGTGTCCGGCTGTGGGGTGCCGGGCTGCCGCCCGTGCGTGGGCGAGAGGGCTCCCGTTGCCCCCGACGGCGCCGATCCTCATCGCTCCCCTTGGCTCCCCCGTCTGACTGTGCCGCGCTGCCTCCCTCCCTCCCTCCCTCCCTCCCAGCGCCGCGTGTGTGCGTGTGAGTGAGGGTGTGCGTGTGTGTGCGAGCTGCATTCGGCAGGGAGGGGGCACGAGCGAGCGGTTGGCAGCGGCGAGTGGCTGCATCGCAGGCGGCGGAGGCGCGCACCCCAGGAAGCGAGCGCACCGACCGACCGACCGACCGACTGGGGACCAGCAGCAGACGGAGGGGAAGGAGGGAAGGGGAGACGCAGCCTGGGAGGGGGGCTGGGGGGGCGCCGGCGGGAGGGGGGCTGGACAGGAGGAGAGGAAATTGGTGGACCGGCGGGCAGACAGGTCGAAGTAGGCAGACAGGCAGAAGTTCAACTGGAGAACGCAGAGATGAATGTGAGAAAAGGGGGGTGGGCGGAAGAGAATCACAACGGGCAGGAGAATGCAGAAAGGATGGAGAGAGAGAAAGAGAGAGAAAAGAGAGAGAGAGAGAAAAGAGAGAGAGAGAGAAAAGAGAGAGAGAGCGAGAAGAGAGAGAGAGATCTGCAGGATCACGAAGACATTCAAGGCTGCAGCCTGGGAGTCGCGGGGCGGGCCAAGGAACAGCTCGGAGAAACGGAATAGCCGGAGAAGCAGAAGAGGACGACGCGAGAAACCCCGGCCAGGAGGGTCGAGAGAGACTTAGGTGGGCGAATTGGAACAAGGAAAAGCAGATCCACACACAGCCAGAGCAGAAAGGGGAGATGGAGACGCGGAAGACGAATGGAGAAAAGGGGGCGCGGGGAGGGCGGAGAAAGAAGGAAGCCCCGGCGGAGAATGCAAAAAAGAACCGCAGGCGAACTAACTTGGGGTCTTGGAGACCTGAGGGGCGAAAGAGAGGAGGCGGCCTCTCCAAGGCGCGAGGCAGCGACGGAGGGACCCAGGCGGCGCCCTCCTCCTCCTCCTGCCCTGGCTGCCTCTTCGCCCCTCGCCAGACAACATCCAGCTCTTCCCTTGGCGGGCCCGGGCAGCCGGGATTTCCCTTTGCGCAGCCGAGGCGACTTTTGATCGCGCTCCCGCCGCGCGCTGCCTTTATGAGCCTCGGCAGGAATTTCAAATTTGGTGCCACTCAGGATTGGGGCGGGGGGGGGAGGAGGAGGATCAGGGGAGGGAGGGGTGTCATCCGCACGGCGAGGGGAATGGGTCAGCTCCTCGTAAGGAGCAGCGGCGAGCCGCCCCTTTGGCTACCCCCCACCCAGCCCCACCTGCCGGCCCCTCCTGCGTCCTTTTCTGCACGGCTTCTCGCTTTAGGAGCAGCCTCCCGGGATCGTCCCGGGAGCGCCCCCTGTGGAGGCCGTGGGTAGCGCAGCCCTGCGGTACAGAGCCCTGATCGCTGCTGCCTGCAGAGCGCCGGCGGCGGCGTCCCATCCTAATAGAAAAGGCCGCCCGTGGAACGGATCTGGATTCAGCCAGGGAAAGTGGTAACCGGTGCCCGCTGGAGCCCCCCAGTGGACAGGCAGAGCCCCCTATCCTCCTCCCTGCTGAGTTACCCCGTGGCTACATCCCCAAGAAAAAACTGCAGCGGTTGTTGTAATGCCTGCCCCACAACTCTAGGGAGTAGGCAGGCAGTGCCACCCTCTGGATCAGACCCCCCCTGGGTGCCTCCCCTGGACAAAAACACTTCTTGAGGTGGGTGGTGGGAGTTCCATGTTCCTTATGCCTGCCTCAAAATCCCCTCCCTGCTCATCGAAAAATGACATAAAAGGGAGAAAGGCTAGGCAGAACTTCACCCTCTGAGATTCTAGGTTTCGTTTCTGTTTTTTATGTGCAGTGAGTTTTTATTGCCATGTGAGAGCAGCATCCAGAACATGCAACTCTGCCGTCTGAACTGGTACAATCGTGGGGAGAGCCTGGAAGTGTTGTCATTTGTTCCTGCTTAGTGGCCTGAAGTCCTGCCCTTTCTCACCTGGAATTAATAAACAACCCGAATTAACGATAACTAACGCAGAGAGGAACAATGTTCTCTTGTTTATTTGCTCACTGGTTATTATTCGTGGTTATTGTGGTGCGTGGATGATTTTAAGTTTTGCTACATTATTGGCTTTATGTTTTTAATGTATGTTTCTCTGAGTGCCTTCTGGCAGAAACAGCTACTCACAAAAACAATCAATTGATAATATATCACCATTTATGTACACCAACATCGAGGTGGGGGTGGGGAGTGAGACAGGTCCCTTCCCTGAGGTTATTACAGATGAACTAATTAGTGCCCCACCCCACCCCCTCTCTCTGGGCTCTCAATCACTAGCAAGAATTCCCACACCAGCCTTACACTCACAACCCACCCCTGGTAGTGGGGTTACCATATTTTTCCTGGTAAGGTGCTTGTTCCTTCAATGGGGGCAAAGCAGGCAATACATACTTTCAGAACATAATAAGAGCCCTACTGGATCAAGCCAAAGGTCCACATTAACTGGCGTCCTTTTTTTCAAAGTGGCCAACCAAATACTTCTGGGAAGCCCGCAAGCAGGACATAAGTGGAAGAACACACTCCCTATCTGTGAGTCCCACTAACTGGTTTTCAGAGGTATGCAGCAGAGGGAGAACATAGCCATAATGGGTAGTTGCCATTGACTGGCAACCCAGTCAGATGGGCGGCATGCAAATATATAATAATAATAATTATAACAACAACAACAACAACAACAACAACAACAACAACAACAACAACAACAACAACAGCCATGAATTTGTCTAACCCTTTTGGAAAGTCAGCAATGTTGGTGCCCATCACTACTTCTTGTGGGAGGGAGTTCCACAGTTTAACTATGTGCTATGTGAAGAAGGTGGCGCTGTGGGTTAAACCGCAGAGCCTAGGGCTTGCTTATCAGAAGGTTGGTGGTTCGAATCCCTGTGACGGGGTGAGCTCCCGTTGCTTGGTCCCAGCTCCTGCCAACTTAGCAGTTCGAAAGCACGTCAAAGTGCAAGTAGATAAATACCGGTAGGAACCACTACAGCGGGAAGGTAAACGACGTTTCTGTGTGCTGCTCTGGTTCGCCAGAAGCGGCTTTGTCATGCTGGCCACATGACCTGGAAGCTGTACGCCGGCTCCCTCGGCCAATAACGCGAGATGAGCGCGCAACCCCAGAGTTGGTCACGACTGGACCTAATGGTCAGGGGTCCCTTTACCTTTACCTTTTATGTGAAGGAGGACTTCCTTTTGCCTGCCCCGTACCTTCCAACGTTCGGCTTCACTGCTTGCTTCCAACACCCCAGTTGTGTCATTGCCAGGGAAAGCTCCCTAGTTCCTGTGGACTGAGTCATTCCACTTCATTCTTCTTTACCTGAGAGAACCCTTTCTGGACCATGCCAGTGAGGGCATATATATCCAAAGGCAAAGATAATGGCTCATTTGGTTTCCTTCAGCAGAGAGCTGAAATGTGAATTGGCTGGAGGAAGACAAGGAGAAGGTGGGTGTTGAATGGTGCTGGACAGCATAGCTGCCAAGTTTTCCCTTTTCTCACGAGGAAGCCTATTGAGCATAAGGGAAAATCCCTTTAAAAAAAGGATAACTTGGCAGCTATGCTGGACAGATCAGTAGAAATATAGGGTGGAGGCAAGGACAAAGAACCATACTGCCAGCCTCAGAAGCTAGGTGGAGGTCTGATTTTAAAAGCAAAGGTATTGGGAGAGAGGGTGGGAGGAGAGAGGGAAGGATTGTGTCAGCAGAATTTGATGCACAGATGGGTATACTTAAGAGACTGCGCTCCATCAATATTTATTTAGTTATTACACAAATCACCCCAAAACCCAAGTTCACTGAGCAGCAAACAAGTTAAACAACTTGAAAATAAAAGTCAGATAAATCACCAAATATAGTAACAACATATGAATCATATGACAAAAGCATGCTGAATATTATTTTAATTTTTTTTAGAGGTTATGTCAGAATTGTCAGTAGGGATTTGAACTGGGGACTTCAATCATTGTAAGTCATTTCCAGAAGAATAACTGTATTAGACTTTTGTAGGGAAAGCAACAGTCTTGTGGCACCTTTAATACTAACAAATGGATTACAGCAAAATCTTGGGTGAACTACAGTCCACAGTGTTCATGTTCTGCCTCCACAGTTGAAGGCGGTAAGTCTCTCAATACCAGTTAGTGGGAATCACAATTGAAGAGAGTGCACTTGTTTGTAGCCTTCCTGCAGATGTCTTGTTGGCCACTGAGAATAGGATGCAGGACCAGATGAGTCACTAGCCTGAATCAGTGAGAGTTGGCCACTTCACCCCCAAAAAGGGTATTTTAGAGCTGGAAGAAGTTCACAAAAACACAAGGACAACCAAAATGATCAAGGGGGGGGGGAGCAACCCAACTATGAGGAAAGGTTACAACATTTGGGGGAGGGTTAGTTTAGCAAAAAGGCGAATTAGAGGGGGTATGAAAGAGATCTATAAAAAAATTTTTAATAATAACTTTATTGAAGTTAAAATACATACACAAGCACACAAAAAGATACAAAGAAAACAAACAATTAAAGAAAAAATAAAATAAAAAATAAAAATAAATGAATACATTGATACATAAATACAAAGAAAAAACTAATGATACTGAAATAAAAATATTAATAACCATGATCAATGATAATAATAATAAATCATAATTCAATTAAGAGATCTATAAAATTATACAAAGTGTGGAGAAACTGCATAGTGAAAAGCTTTTCTTCATCTTTCATGATATTATTAGAATTTGGGGGCGTCCAATGAAGCCGAATGTTGGAAGATTCAGGACAGAGACAAAAAGTACTTATTTCCACAGCACATAGTTAAACTAAGGAACTTGCTACCACAATATATAGTAAATTGTATGGATTTAAAATAGGATTAGGCAAATTCATGAAGGATAAGGTTTTCCAATAGCTAGTAGCCACAATGGTTGTGTTCCACCTCTGCTGTTGGAGGCAGTATGTCGCTGGGTACCACTTGGTGGGAACTGCTGTTGCTGTTGCTGTGCTCAGGGTCTGCTTGTGGACTTCCTATGAGCATCAGTTTGACCCCTGTGAAAACAGAGGGCTGGGCTAGCTGGGGTCTGGACTGGATTCAACAAGGCTCTTCTCATGTTCATCAGATGCATGGAATAAAATAAAATAAAAATTCCTTCCAGTAGCACCTTAGAGACCAACTAAGTTTGTCATTGCATGGAATGTTATCCTGACTTGAAGACATTTTGCTGCCCAAGGTGAAAGATGTGGGATATAATCCATTGGGAGCAGTCAAGTACAACATTACCTGTTTTGCTAGAGTGGTCACGCAGGGAATGTTGGTCCAGCCAGTCGAAACTTCCTGTTCCTCCTGGCCTGGGGCATCTTTCCTTGCATGTGACTAGTGGATAGGTGTGACCTTTCCAGACCTGGTAAAAGGCCAGGGCATGCTGCCAGTCTCTCTCTTTTCCATCTCCTTCTTATCCTGCGAACTTCCTGGATGAAATGCTGGCTGCCAGCCAAGCAGCCCCCCAGGTCATCTAAACCACTGAGCAGGGCCGTCTTAAGCAGATCGCTCCGGTGCCCCCGCCCCGTTTCTTCCCGCAGCTGGTGGGCAGGCACAGCGTGGTTTCCGCGCGGCTCTGCCGCGCAGCGCCCCCCTGCCAACCCAGTGCCCCGCACCACTAGAATCAATGGGAAAGCCGCCCCTGCCACTGAGCCTAGGGCTTGCTGATTGGAAGGTCAGCAGTTCGAATCCCCATGACAGGGTGAGCTCCCGTTGCTCGGTCCCTGCTCCTGCTAACCTAGCAGTTCGAAAGCACGTCTAAGTGCAAGTAGATAAATAGGCACCACTCTGGCAGGAAGGTAAATGGTGTTTCCGTGTGCTGCTCTGGTTTTGCTTGGTCATGCTGGCCACATGACCTGGAAAAACTGTCTGCGGACAAATGCCAGCTCCCTTGGCCTGTAAAGCGAGATGAGTGCCGCAACCTCAGAGTCGTTTGTGACTGGACTTAACTGTCGGGGGGTCCTTTGCCTTTACCTTTTTTTATAAGTTTGTAATTTTAAGTCTGAAGCCTGCCTTCAGGGATCGCACTGTGCTCTGCCTGATTGTGAGTGAACTTTCTTTTTATTGCTTATGAATAAGACTGTGGTGTCTTTAGTCTTTTAGGAGGGATTCAAGGGGTCTTACCAGGAAAATATTAGAACACATTTCAATCTGGACAAGACAGATTGAATGGTGTATTGCCTTAAGAAACTCACACGAGTTTGCAACTAGCTTTATGCTGTGTAAAGGGGAATGCACTCTGCTAAGGTACTTGCTAGTGCAAGTTAGGAAGGATATTAATAAGCAATATATCCTCTCCTGCCACCCTGAACTTTCCCATAAAAGACAAGAGAGTGCCTTCTCCTAAGGAACATACAGAAGCCAAAAGGACTAGCAGTGGAACCTTGTTCCAGTACGGGTGGAAGGGCCTTCCACTGCACTCGAGGGCAGCAGGCCAGCATAGTGGGTGCAGGTTCGAGCCACATGGCACCCACAACTCTGGCCAGCCCCTGCATAACATCTGCCACCTGATGTAGTTGCCTCACTCTGCCTCATTATAGGGCCGGCCTATACCTATACAGTCATACCTTGGAAGTCAAACAGAATCCATTCTGGAAGTCTGTTAGACTTGGGAAAATGTTCAAACACCAAAGCGCAGCTTCCGATTGGAGCTTCCTGCAGCCAATTGGAGGCCGCGGAAGCCCTGTTGGATGTTTGGCTTCCAAAAATAGTTCGCAAACTGGAACACTCACTTCCGGGTTTGTGGCATTTGGGAGCCAAACCGTTTGAGAACTAAGTTGTTAGAAAACCAAGGTACAACTGTATATATCATAGGTGTGGGGGGGGGGGCAAGTGAGATAAGAGAGAAATGAAATGAAGGAAATACGGGCAATAACTTGCCTCAGCTGGGCCTAGAAGCTCTGGCTGCATCTACTGCTGGGCTCCTAAGATCTCCAAGGCCCCACCAGTCAGCACTGTATTTGGCCCATTGAGATATGGTCATAACTCTGGCACACAAGCCACAATATAATACGTGGCACATAAGTAATCCACTGACGATTTTTGCAAACAGAAGCTAAATGAAAAAAGAATACCCCCTGAGCATGTGCAGCAGAAGAAAGGTACGGTAAAGATTCAAGCTCACCTTTCCTATGATTCATGTCGGAATGTCTTGGTTTCTTCCAAAAGGCTGGGGGCCAAATGGCCAACAGAATGTATTAAACTCTGGGAGGTTGGTCGCTTATATATAGTGCTTTTTAGGGAACATTCGGAAATACAGTGTGTCCCAGATCCCCACTACTCTGAGGGCCAGTTTATTATACCACCGGCAGCATTAAGTGGTAAACTTTTCTTGGACTGCTGCACCACTTTGTGCTGCGGCCGTGCTTGGCATGGGGGGGTGGGGGAACCTCTTTGCACAGAGAGCCCTTTTCTCACCAGCTGCAGGATTTTCTTGGAGCTGGCAGGGGACTTCTGTAGGGTTGCCAGACTCAATAGAGGACAGGGGGCTTCTGTGCCTTTAATTGCCCTGCTCTCTTTTGAGTCTGGAAACCTTAAAGAGAAACCAGCAGACATGGGCGTACCCAGGAACAAAACTAGGGGGGGCAAGGGGAGGGGCCAAGGCACAGAAGGGGAGGGGCCACAAAGTGGACGGGGAAAGTGCAGTCAGAGGCGCCGGGCTGATGGGCAGAGGCAGAGCACAGCCCGACAGAGCGCACCGTGGCGCGACCTCCCTCCAGCTGGGAGATTGAGAGAGAGATTGAGAGAGAGAGAGAAAGAGAGATCTGGAACCGCGCAGACGCCCCTCTCTCCTTGCGACCCTGTTCTCAGCAACTGCCGACCCCTGCACGGTTTTGCATGCGGGCAGATGACGGAGCCAAGCTCCTCCCGCTGCCTCGCGATGGCCCAATTGAAAAGACCCTGGCCAAAGGCGGGCGCCTTTGTCACAGAGAGGAAAGCTGGGGAGGCGCCGGCAATAGTGCAGCCGCCGCTGCACCAGGAAAGGGGGCAGCAAGGCAGGAGTTCGCCAGGGCAGGAAGGCCCCCCTGCCGCACTCCCTGGTTCCCCGCCGTGCATGGCTTTGCCTGAGGGCGTGACGGGGAGCTGGAGGGAGAGCGCGGCGCGGTGGGCGGGAACGGCGAACTCGCGCTCCGCCGGGCTGTGCCCCTCCCTAGAAGCAGGGCTGGTGGGCGGAGGCGGAGCCCAGCCCAGCGGAGCGGAGCGCGAGTTCGGCGTTCCCGCCCACCGCGCCGCGCTCCCTGGTTCCCCGCCGTGCTTGGCCTTGCCTGGGGGGGGCAGCTGGCTTCTAGAGTAGGGCAGCTGCCCTAACTTGCCCCGTGGTGGGTACGCCCTTGCCAGCAGACCCTTTGCTTGGAAATTAAACAAAGGGTATGCTGGTTTCTCTTTAAGGTTTCCAGACTCAAAAGAGAGCAGGGCAATTAAAGGCACAGAAGTCCTGTCCACTATTGAGTATGGCAACCCTAGACTTCTGCCTCACATGAGGACGCGCGTTCCTTTTCCGCGCCGCCACCTTGCGTTACGCAGCTTAAAGTGCTATGTGTGTAGGCCAGAAAAAGCTTCCTTCTCAGTCCGCCCAAGACCCCGATGCTTCTGTTGAAACGGGGTGATGCCCAAAGAAGTCCACCTGCTGGCCACGTGGGACCCTTCTTCTGACCCTGCAGATCGGGATCCTCCAAGCCCTGCGTACCAGCCTGGGGCTTGGGTACTTTTGCAGATCCCTTCCTCCCGCTCCCCAGAGGAGGGGGCGATGGGGGTGGCACAGGGCAGGCACCCGTGGGTGCGAATGAGAGAGCGCGCTGCTGTCCGGGCGGCCTCCCCCCCTTCCGCCTTTCCTGGCCGGGCTAGCCAGCCATGGGACCGGAGCCGATACCGGGTCTCTCCACCCCGCAGCTCTCCCTCCCAGAAACGGGGCGCCGAGGGAGGAGTCCGGCTCCTCCCACGCGGCCTGGGGGGACCCCCCTCGGAGATCTGCTTGGCCGCCGGGATCTGTTAAGGGGCGCAGCGCGTCGGTAAGGCTGAGCCCCATCGCTCTTTAGTCTTGACAATGAAATGCTATATTGCTAGCATACACGTGAGCTTTTATTATGCATATGCAGGGGCTGCCATGCTTCCGAAATTGTCCGGACACACACATCGGGTCGACACCCCCGGCGGGAAAATCGCCTGCATGTCCGGGGAAGTCCAGGTGCTTGGCAACCCATGTCAGAAGTGTAGATTTGGGCGGATTTCCTCAAAAATAGCTCAACAACTTGACACATATGAATTGAACCAGTGAAATTTTCCTGGCTCGGACGTTAACTGATAGTGGAGAAAGTGCTTAATTTTTGTATGATGGGTTGATGTTAAAGGCACAGGTGGCAACTCCCTGCCAGCCCCCAAAATGCATAACCGCTGAATCATTCTTGTGCAACTTTAAGATCACAGTGTAGCACTGGACGATCTAGGCAGGTGCGATAAAAAGCTGTTATTGATGCCTCAAGACTACAAAATCCATCATGCAGTGGGACCGTGAGCATTGTAACACGAGCGTAACAATGCAGTGAATGGTGCTAATTGAACAATTGAAAAAGCAGGAAACGAATAAAAATGCATATTGAATTTTGATTTGGTCAATTGATTTGCCATTAAAAAATCATTCGCTGAGACAGGGAAACAGAACCAGCAATATTACCCTCTCCCCCAACCCCGCTGCAAATTTTGCACAGGGTGGTGTTGTTTTTGGTAGCTCCCCAATCCAGATCATGTCCACACCTATCTGCTCCTGAGGCTTAGGTCTTGATACAAGAGGAGTGCCAATATCCGGATTGGGACACTACCTAGCAGTAGAGGCCCCTTGCAGCGTGTGCAAAATTTGCAGGAGGGAGACCCCTGGAAACCCCCTCCTCTTCAACACTGACCCAGCATTCCCTGCTGGACTCAAGTGATTCACCAGCTTCCACTTGAGCTGGGAAACTCCTCACCGGACAATGTAATGGACGACATCACTGGGCGCTCCAATAATCCCCTCCGTTGGAGCTCTCCTTCCCCCCACCTCCTCTGAATTGGACGCTCCAACATGAATCAACCACTGAATCAGCAATGAGGGAACAACCAGCACTTAGCAGCGATCAATACAGGCTCTGGCTAAGAGCTGTTCATTACATTGGCCAAAAGCCAACCTCTCCCTCCCAGTTCTAAGGCTGGCATGCGAGCAATGGCACCCCTTCCGCCCCCATAAAAGCCCCCTGGCTCTCAGATGTTGGCAGAGCCAGGAAAAGTGGCTTCGCTAGGACCAGAGAGGAGCTACCGATAGTTCAGAATGCAGGATAACCACTCTCTTCTATATGTATGATTCTATACGTATTATTAAGTTGAGATGCCTGCATTGCAGGGGGTTGGACTAGATGACCCTCAGGGTCCCTTCCAACGCTACCATTCTGATTCTACGAAGAGATGTTAAAAGACCAAACCCAACCAGGAACACTAGGCCTGGGGCTCGTCCATACTGCCATTTAAGGTTGATCGTAAGCTTCCTGTACCTCCATTAACTCTCTGTTGGCCCCATACTTCCCCCCCCTCCCTCAATTTGGATTTTGGAGTATTTGGGGAAGTGTGGGAATGCCATTCCTTGCAGGGAGAATGTCGTATGGAAAGCGGAGAAGTAATGGAGGTCCAGGGAGTTTGCTATCCACATTAAGCAACAGGATAATACCATAAGAGGCAGGTGTTTGAGAGCAGGGACCCTGTGATTTGGGGCTGAAAAGAGGGAACTTGGCTTCTCCATGCCCAGTGAGCAGCGTTGCTTACTATGGTCACATCCGCTATCATACCATTTTGAACAGCCACGGCTTCCCCCAAGGCACAACTGAAGTGGTATCGGAGTGCTTTAAGTGTATGCCCAATGTGTCCTTAATGTACACAGTTTGCTGCCACAAGAAGTGGTGATGGAGCCTTAAAATGAAATATCAAAAAAGTCGTGCCCTCCAGCTCCTCAACTCTGCCCTACCAAAAACTATCTGCACTGAAGAAAATGGCACAGCAGGAACTGGCTGTGTCCCTGAAGGTTTACAGGTAAAGGTAAAGGTACCCCTAACCATTAGGTCCAGTTGTGACCGACTCTGGGGTTGCGGCGCTCATCTCGCTCTATTGGCCGAGGGAGCCGGCATACAGCTTCCAGGTCATGTGGCCAGCATGACAAAGCCGCTTCTGGCGAACCAGAGCAGCACACGGAAACGCCGTTTACCTTCCCGCTTGGAGCGGTACCTATTTATCTACTTGTACTTTGATGTGCTTTCGAACTGCTAGGTTGGCAGGAGCTGGGACCGAGCAACAGGAGCTCACTGTTGCGGGGATTCGAACCGCTGACCTTCTGATCGGCAAGCCCTAAGCTCTGGTTTAACCCACAGCGCCACCTGTGTTTATACCAGACATCCCCAAACTGCGGCCCTCCAGATGTTTTGGCCTACAACTCCCATGATCCCTAGCTAACAGGACCAGTGGTCACGGGTGATGGGAGTTGTAGTCCAAATATCTGGAGGGCTGAAGTTTGGGGATGCCTGGTTTATACTGACACATAAAAAAATTTAATCCCAGAAGTTTTAACAGAGGGAAACTAAAAAGCCAAAAGGTATTTTCTTTGCAGCCTGAAGTCGTACAGTCCACATCTCCACCTCAGACTTTTACCTCAGAATTCTACTGCATGTGTAGGCACTTTTTCAAAAGATTATAGAGAAACTCCTGGAGGAGGAGCCTGCTTGTGGTTAAGTTTTGACCCTGACAACTAAACAGAAAAATAATAATCTATGTTCAGAATAATGGTGTTGCCACAGCAAGACTTTGAGGCAAAGGTCCATAGCCCCCCACCACAGAATGAGCCAGGTGGCCCCCAAAGGCCACAGGGCTGGCTTTCCACACCTTGGAAGTTGTAAAGACATATCCCTATCAGCGGGCAGACTCCTAGTCGCTAAAAATTGGAAAAGCAAAAAAACACCAAGCAAAGAAGAGTGGTTGACCAAATTAATAAATTACCAAAATTTAGCAATTAAAGTGGGGTTATCTAAAGGTTTAAGTGAGGAAAAAGCAGGAGAAGAATGGAAACCACTCAAGTCATACTTACAAAAACAAGTGGAAAAGGCGCAACTGATAGCGGAATTATGAGGGGTACAACATTACCAAAATTAAAAAATTAAATCAGATAGGTGTATGTGGAATATCAGAGTAATTAAAATCAGAATACAGGAGAGGTTGGAAGTCACAATATGGTGGAGGTGGGGAAAGGGTGTGGGATAACAGATTTTAACAATGTGCAATTCAATATTGGTTTAAATATGTGTTTCCTTTTCCCCCTTTTTTCTTTCTTTTCTTTTCTATTAAATTGTGTTTGTTATATTACGTTAAGTTATATTAAGTTATGTTATGTTATGTTTGTTACGATATGTTACGTTATGTTATGTTGGGTTATTTTAAGTTAGACATTATTTTCCACTTGAGGCGAATTCCCTGTGTTGGTATTATTGTTTGCTTTGTTTGTTTAATTATTTGGGGTTTTTTTTGTCTTATTTGCTTTATTTATTTTCTATATTTTACTTTTCTACATGTTGTTTTTTTAAAGAATTTCAATAAAGATTATTTTAAAATTAAAAAAAGACATATTCCTATCTAAAGAGCCCAAGACCATGACGTCCAGAGTCTAAACTGACCTAACCTGGGCCAGCCCTCCCATGAGGCAAGCTGAGGCAACTCCCTTGGGTGGCAGGATCCATAGGGGCAGCAGGGGCAGCCTCCAAGGAACACATCACATCACATATAGAAGGTCCCAGGTTCAGTCCCCAGAGAGCCACAGCCAGTCAGTGTAAATACTAGGGAAGATGGACCAACGGTCTGACTTTGTCTAAAGCGGTTTCTTGTTTCACTGGTTCAGAGGCAATCTACCTGTCAAGACCAGATACTGGATTCATGGCCACCTGAGGGGCTTCCCAGAGGCATTTGGCCAGCTACCAGTGGTCACTGGGATGCCTCTCCTGTTAGGAATGGGAGGCCGCAGTGTAGCACTGGGAGAAGTGAGCATGGCAGGTGGCTTCAGGCTACCTGGTGTTGATGACAGGGCTGCTGCCCATGGCCGCCGCCACCACCAGGGAAGCCTTCTGATAAGGGGGGACCAGACAGTGTAGTGTAATGGTTAGAGTGTTGGACCTGTGAGACTGGGGTTCGAATCCATAGCCAGCCATGAAGCTCACAGAATGGCTGTGAGGTTAAAATGGGGAGGGGAAGAACCACGTATGGCACCATAGGCTCCTGGGATATAGATATTATAAAGGTAAAGGTAAAGGGACCCCTGACCCTTAGGTCCAGTCGTGACCGACTCTGGGGTTGCGCGCTCATCTCGCATTATTGGCCGAGGGAGTTGGCATACAGCTTCCAGGTCATGTGGCCAGCATGACAAAGCTGCTTCTGGCAAACCAGAGCAGCACACGGAACCGTTTACCTTCCCGCTGTAGCGGTTCCTATTTATCTACTTGCATTTTGATGTGCTTTCGAACTGCTAGGTTGGCAGGAGCTGGGACCAAGCAACGGGAGCTCATCCCATCGCAGGGATTCGAACCGCTGACCTTCTGATCAGCAAGCCCTATGCTCAGTGGTTTTAACCCACAGTGCCACCTGGGTCCCCTTAGATATTATAAGTACAGTGGTACCTCTACTTACAAATAACTCTACTTACGAATTTTTCTACTTACAAATGGAGCTCCATCCGCCATCTTGGATGCGGTTTATATAGGATTTTTTCTACTTACGAATTTTTAGATAGGGTTGCTTCGACTTACGAATTTTTTCTCCCAATGCATTCCTATGGGATCCGACTTACAATTTTTTTTGACTTACAAATGTGTGTTCGGAACGCATTAAATTCGTAAGTAGAGGTACCACTGTAAATAATAAATAGGAAATAAGCAGGGGCCAACCAGAGGGCACTTGCCAAGAGTCCCCTCAGGCCCAGAGCCACCTCTCTCCAGACCAAATAAACCTTTGCTCTGTTCCAGCATAGGCTGTGGTGTAGGAATTCACTTCAGCTCCCCATGTTCTTGGATTCAGCCCAGTTGCAGAAAAACAGAGGCTTGCGCTGGTGAAATCCTGGATTGATCATCTTCATGTTGGTGAGGGGCTCAACAGTGCAACAGTGCAAAATGGTGTCTGTTCCTGTTGTTACAACTTCTTCCCCATCAAATTCCCTTTAAATCAGTGGTTCCCAATGACCTAAGTGCTGTGGACCCCCTGTTTTTCAAAAGCCAAGCCATGGACCCCTAATTTATTTATTTTTAAAAAGTTAATAGTTTTTGCCAGTGCTATTTTTCTAGAAAAGTAGGTGCTGGAACTCACCATGAACACCTCTCTCATTCTCTTAGATTGGCGATGGCGCCCACCTGAGAGGTGCCGGAACTGAGTTTCAGTGAGTTCCGTCTGGAAAAAAAAGCCCTGGTTTTTGCTATGTGAATGGTGCCATGGACCACCACCAATTGGGAACCACTGCTCTAAATACTAATTACAGACCAATAGCACCAGCAAGGTTCCAAAAGGAAGATTTGGGGATAATGCATATTTTTCTTTCTTTGCAATTACTTTTATTGATATGGGAAATGAGGTGTATTGTGGGACACATGGACCACCAAAGGGGACCAAGGAGCAAGGGAGCAACCAGCAAAGTATTATGGGATGTGCAGCTTGTCGTGCTGGGATGAGCAAAGCTGCATCTGTTAAAATTCCCTCTTAAAGGCACAGGAACCCTCTCCCCCTTTGCATGTGGCCACCACCACAGAATCTCTTTCCATTCCACCAATAAGTCATCCTTGCGTTTATGTAGGGTTGCCAACTGACCAGAAAACAAATAGGCCTGGTCTGCTCTTCTGCCTTTAGCAGCAGCCCAATGCACAAAAAAACCAAGGAGCAAAGTCTTTCACAGCAGAGACGAGGAACTTCCAGACTGTCACTATTTTTGGGTGGGATTCAGTCACATAGCAGAAAATTCAGTCTGTGCAATTAAAGCTGACTTGGAGCTCTTGTGCAACCAACATGCTTCCACAAAAGATCAGTCTTTTGTGATAAGGACAGGGATGGGGGGAACACACCAGAGAATGTGGGGTAATGCTGGCTTTGACGCAAGAGCTGTCTAACATCTCCGCAAACAAATCAGAGTGAATGCAGCTCATTAAAGAGTTGTCATCTAATCTCCCGGCATGAGTACTCAACAAACAGGGTGTCTGAGAGCACTCCTAAATCTCTCCCCACACCCCACGGATGAAGTCGTTTATTGAAAAAAAAGAAAACTGTGACTGTGGCCAGTAGGAAAAGTTGGCAACCCTGCATTGATGTAGAACTTGGCAGCACCTGCCCGCTTGCTTGAATGGGACAAGGTCTATTTCAGCATTTATGCTCCCTAAATCAAGCTGTCTTACAAAAAACAAACATTTACTTTTTAATAAAATGCCTTCCATCATAAAATGGTATAAAAAAATCAGACAAGCCTCCCTTGAGAGGCCATTTAATAGTGTTTTGCCACCGCCCCAAAGGCATTTGCTCCCTTCATCCTCACAACCACACATTGACAAAGGGATGACAATGGAGCTTGGAAACTGAATGCGGGTCTCAAGCTAGTTGAGGGCTGGGGCAGTGAGCAATAATGCCTGGTTTTTATTTTATTTTATTTATTGAGCTTTATACCCCACCCTTCCTCCCGAAGGAACCCAAAGATTGTCCCAAGTGGCCCAAACTAAGGCCCGGGGGCCGGATGCGGCCCAATCACCTTCTAAATCTGGCCCGTGGACAGTCCAGGAATCAGCATGTTTTTACATGAGTAGAATGTGTCCTTTTATTTAAAATGCATCTCTGGGCTATTTGTGGGACATAGGAATTCATTTATATATTTTTTCAAAATGTAGTCCGGCCCCCCACAAGGTCTAAGGGACAGTGGACCGGCCCCCTGCTGGAAAAGTTTGCTGACCCCTGTGGCTTTTAAAAGCCACAGGCAGCACCTTGAATTGAGCCCAGACACAAATTGGTAGCCAGAATGAGAGTCAGTGGTGCAGACCCCCAGGTGAAAGCCTGGCCACAGCATTCTGAACCAATTGAACTTCCTGGACCTCCTTCAGGGATGCCTCAACATAGATTGTATTTCAGTACAGTGGTACCTCGGTTTATGAATACAATTGGTTCCGGAAGTCTGTTCATAAACTGAAGCGTTCATAAACTGAAGCGAACTTTCCCATTGAAAGTAATGGAAAGTAGATTAATCTGTTCCAGACGGTCCGCGGAGTACTTAAACTGAAGTGTTCATAAACTGAAGCGAATTTTCCCATTGAAAGTAATGGAAAGTGGATTAATCCGTTCCAGACGGGTCCGCGGAGTACTCAACCTGAAGCGTATTTAACCCGAAGCATGGGTGTAATTGGTTCTGGAAGTCTGTTCATAAACTGAAGCGTTCATAAACTGAAGCAAACTTTCCATTGAAAGTAATGGAAAGTGAATTAATCCGTTCCAGGTGGGTCCGTGGTGTTCGTAAACCGAAAATTCGTAAACCGAGGTGTTCATAAACCGAGGTTCCACTGTAATCCAACGTGAACTTGGGCTTGAGTGACCAAGGCTAGGTCTGACTTTTGTCTAGGAAAGAGTGTAGCTGGAGAAGCTGTGGAGTTAGCAAAGGGCACTTACTGGTTCCACTGTCACCAGTAAGCAGAAATGGGTTCAAGAGCACCCCCTACAATCCACGCCTGTTGCTTTAGGGTGAATGAAACTCCATCTAACATATGGTTACCAGACGTCCCCGTTTCCCAGGGACAGTCCCCGGGTTTACAAATCTGTCCCCAGACAAAATCCGTCCCTGGAATGTCCCCGGATTTCATTTAATGTCCCCGGGCTTATATTTTAAGTGTTGTAGATTTATTAGTAGGGAGTGAATGTTGCGTGATTGGTTCAACGGCACAAGACACATCATATGGGGACTTCCGGCAAGGCAACATGGTGGGCGCCACGGCAGCGAGCAGCTCCTGAAGCCAGCCAGAGCCAACTGCACTACCAGGCTGGCTCCGGGCTGCTGAGACTGCCACCGCTGCTGCCGCCACTGCCGAGGTGAAACCAGGGACGCCTGGTGCGCCAACTGGGGGAACCGCTGACTCCTCCCCCGTGACCCAAAGCGAGCCGGGAGCGAGAGTGCCCAGCCACCCGGCTGACTGCCCAGCGGCACTCCGGGGGCAGGAAAACCTCGGAGCCAATGCAGGGAGAAGAAGGAGAGGAGAAGGAGAAGGAGAAGGAAGGGAGAGAAAGAGGAAGGAGAAAAAAGAGGGGAACCCCAACCTTGCTGTGCCGCCACTGCTGAGAAGAGGTAGGAGAGCACCAGGAGGGCAAGGAAATGCTCCAAGAGAGTAGGCTGGGGCCCAAAGGAAGGGCGCACGACAAAGAGAAGATATTACTTCTTAATTTAAAAAATAAATAAAAATTTAATAACATTTTTTTCTCTTTTCAAAAAAAAAAGTGTCCCCGGATGCTTTGAAAAAAATCTGGTAACCTTAATCTAGGTAAAGGGGCCCCTGACCATCAGGTCCAGTCGTATCCGACTCTGGGGTTGCGGCGCTCATCTCGCTCTATAGGCCGAGGGAGCCAGCATTTATCCGCAGACAGCTTCCGGGTCATGTGGCCAGCATGACAAAGCCGCTTCTGGTGAACCAGAGCAGCGCATGGAAATGCCGTTTACCTTCCCGCCGGAGCGGTCCCCATTTATCTACAGTACTTGCACTTTGATGTGCTTTCGAACTGCTAGGTGGGCAGGAGCTGGGACCGAGCAATGGGAGCTCACCCCGTTGCAGGGATTCGAACCGCCGACCTTCTGATCAGCAAGTTCTAGACTCTGTGGTTTAACCCGCAGCGCCACCTGGGTCCCTATAACCTTAATCTAACGTAACCGAAATAACTATCCCCAGATCTTCAGTACTTCCTCTGTTGTGTCTGGATTACGTTTCAGTTTGTTCAGAGCCCTCTCCTCCAAAACTGCGATGAGACACCAGTTTATAACTTTCATTGCCTCCCCAGAATCAGGCAATGGAAATAAGACACAGAATTGGGTATCGCCAGCATACCCACTTGAATCCCAGCCCACATCTGTGAATGACTTCTCTCGGTGGTTTTGCCAAGATCAGGAGTGGGGAACCTGTGTCCTTCAAGATGTTGTTGGACTACAACGCCTATCATTCCTGACTACTGCCCATGCCGGCTGGGAATGATGGGAGTTGTGGTTCAAAACATATGAAGGGCATCAGGTTGAGGAAGGCTGATTGAGATGTTAAGAAACATGGCAACTGTTTGAACCTTTGGCCCTCCAGTTGTTGCTAAACTGCAACTCCAATCAGTCCCTGCAAGCATGGCCAATAGTTGGGAGTTGTAGCTCAGCAACATCTGGAGGGCCAAAGGTTCCCCATCACTAAGCTACAGGGTGAAGCATTAGTTCATCGTACCAGGAAGAAGCAAAGTCATTGCAAAAGTGTGCCACGCCTTATCAGGAGTATGGGCAGGAGTCAGGCTCGGGGGCCTGTAGTGCTTTGCAGGACTGGGGCCTGCCTCAGCTTGTGCTGGAGAAGCAAGGCGTGGCCACACAGGTGAAGTCCTCAGCTTGTGCTGGAGAGGCAAGGAGTAGTCACCCAGGTGAGGCCACTTGAGATCTCACTGCACCTGGTGGCAGGAGCTGGGAGGGTTAAAAGCTCAGCTTTTCCCTTGCGCTTTTTGCCACAGCAACGCTTTCCCTGCCTGGTTGCCTCTGGCCTCTTGCTCCTTGGACCCTTGCCTTGCTGACGCCTTGATTCTTGCTCCGTGGACCCTTGCCTTGCCGACGCCTTGACTCTTGCTCCTTGGACCCTTGCTTCGCCTTTGCCTTGCTTCTTGTTCCTGGACCCTTGCTTTGCCTTCGCCTTGCTTCGTGCCCCGTGGACCTTCGCCTCTGCCTTGCTCCTCGACCCTGCTTCTTCACCACCATCTTGCCTCTGGTCCCGACGCCCGCCGACCAGACCGTGACACGCCTCCTGGAAAGCCTCTCTAGGCAAGGCAGCCAAGAAAGATAATGTGGTCAATACTATCAAAAGCTGTGTCTGTGTCAATGTCCAGGAGAATCAACAGGTTTGCACTCAACCCTGTTCTTCCTCATCTCTCTCAGCACAGGTCATTTCATCGAGGGGTAAGTTTCAGTCCCAGAACTATGCTAAAAACTAGATAGGAAGGGAGCAAAATAATCAGTTTCATATACGAAAAACTGGAGCTAACTGGTCACCACACATTCTAGGACCGTCACCTGTGAAAGGTAGAGTGATTTATTTGTAGTGGCAAGATTCAGGAACAGGAGGGTTTTTGCTGCAAGGTCGGCGGTTCGAATCCCTGTGATGGGGTGAGCTCCCGTTGCTTGGTCCCAGCTCCTGCCAACCTAGCAGTTCGAAAGCACGTCAAAATGCAAGTAGATAAATAGGAACCGCTACAGCGGGAAGGTAAACGGCGTTTCCATGTGCTGCTCTGGTTTGCCAGAAGTGGCTTTGTCATGCTGGCCACATGACCTGGAACTATACGCCGGCTCCCTCGGCCAATAATGCGAGATGAGCGCGCAACCCCAGAGTCGGTCACGACTGGACCTAATGGTCAGGGGTCCCTTTACCTTTACCTTACCGGGTAGGTGAGATCATGGCTCCTTTAATCCCTTCCTTGACCTGTTTGCATACTGTCCTGACATTTATTAAGCAACCAGGAGCACAGATCCTAAGCACACACAGCAGGGGGCCACATCATTCCGCATCCTCGTCTTGTGCAAACTGAAAAGTATCCATGGACTATATGGAGTCTCTATGACTCTTGGAATGGAAAGCATCATGATTAATGAACCCTAAGGGGAGGGATCCCTCAGACTCCATCTCCCCACCCTGTGCACAGCACACACCCCAACACCATTCCAAAGTTGGAGCAAGTGCCCCCCACCAGCGTTCACTGAGCCCAACTCTCTTCTGAAGAGGCAGGATCCTTCCATAGACACGCGCACACACACCTTAGGCCCCTGGCGCCCACGTCAGCTCTCAATTAGCTCGGCGCCTGTGACAGCCACCGTTCTTTAATCTGGAGCCTTCAAAGCCAGCTCAGCGACAGGCGGGTGACGGTGACCCCGATATGTCAGCGCTTGGGAGAGATGCGCCCCAGAAAAACAACCGGCTTCAGAAGGAGAAGGCTCAGTCCACCCCCACTCCCCAGAATCCCCCTCCCCTTCCTAGAGGGGGGAATGTGGAACCATGGATGCGAAAAGAGGGAAGGGCTGTCTTTGCTCCATGATGCTTGGAGCACACCCTGTGGCTTGTGGAAGGTTTCAGATTGGGTTTCGTGGCACCTTCCCTTAACAGGATCCCCAGCTGCAAGATGGGGAAAGGCTCTAGTGAGGATAACGGCTGCAGTCAGCCACGCTCCCGAGGAGACTCTGGAGAGGTGCCATATCAGACCAGGCAAGGGAGGCAGAGATTTCAGAGGGAGGGCAAGATTCTCAGCAAAGATGAGAAGATATATTCAAGATGACACTGCAAAAAAAGGGGGGGGGGAATCTGCACCATCATCACCTTTTTGGCTTTTTAATACTGTCACAAAATATCTGTAGCAATGACTTTTTGTGGCACCTTAAAGACTAAGGCAGCCAGTCTTCCTCAACTCCGTACTCTGCAGATATTTGTGTCGGCTGAGGCTGAAGGGAGTTCTGCTCCCCAACTCATCTGGCGGCCACCTGGTTGGGTGGGGCTGGCTAAGAAGTGCAAATAAGAAATGTACAAATTTATTGTGGCCGAAGCATCATAGCTGCCAAGTTTTCCCTTTTCTCGCGAGGAAGCCTATTCAGCATAAGGGAATTTCCCTTAAAAAAAGGGAGAACTTGGCAGCTATGCGAAGCATTTGTGGGCCACGGTCCACGGCGCGAGCTGCATCCCGAATCGGCAAACACATGTGCATACACGGAGTGTTTTTTTTGTGTGGAGTGAGCTGGGAGAGGAAATAAATGGAACAAGGACAGAGTGGCAATTACCTAAGGTGAAATTGTTGCAGTGACCGATTATCTAGGCAGGATGGTGACAGGGCTAATCTTCTGGAAACTACTGCAAAGTTATCAACACACATCAACAGCCTCTCCTCCATTTTTTAAAGCAAAGGGAGCTGTGCCCTTTAATATGAATAGTGCATATGCTCATTGACTGGTAGTAATAATCACTAAATGCATAGACCCAGCAGGAACTGGTCCATAATACATGTGCCCTTGAGGTATAACACACTGTGCTACAACACAGCCCAACACAAAGCATTGTGACTGCTCTCAGAACTCTTGCAACCTACTGTTGATTTCCAAAGTGAGTGCTCCCAGAGCTCAGTGCCGTTGTGGAAGCTCTTCCTGCATTCCCAGATATGCATGCTTAACCGGGGAGGGGGAATTATAGTCTATACATGCTCAGAGGCACTCTCTTGGTTCACACTTCCATTGCCAAGTGGCAATGATTCAGAAAAATCAATGGTTAAAGAAAGGCAAGTGACACCTGCTGAAATCCCTGCTCTTCTGCACAAATATTGAAGGTGCAAGAGTCTGGTCCTCTTTTTTCACCTGGAGACCCTAGCCTCATTCTGCAGCTTCAGTCAAGCCTAATTCTAAGGAAACACTAGCTCTAGAAAGCCCACCCTTAAAATGTTTAGGGAAAGAGAGCAATGAAATTCTGGGAAGGCAAGTAACATGTCCAAAAGTTAGCTTATTTCCCAGCAAGGGATACAGTGGCCCAACAGGCCTCATGCAAGGTGAGGGGTTCTATTCTGGGCCCCGTTCATAGGAGCTGACTCCTTCGCCCCCCTCCAAATAAAATATTAAAGGGAGCTGGGATCCCCTCCCCTAAGTTGATGGACATTGCTGTGTGTGCACTGCATCTTGTGATCAGATATGTGGGGGGTGTTACCTGCCCCCCAATATTTTATTCAAGTTGGCACCCTTGCCCCCATTTGTGTGCATTGATTAGCAGCTTGATCACCAAACATTGAGCGGTACAGTGGTACCTTGGTTCTCAACCTTAATCCGTTCCAGAAGTCTGTTCCAAAACCAAAGCATTCCAAAACCAAGGTGCAGTTTCCCATAAAGAGTAATGCAAAACTGATTAATCCGTTCCAGACTTTCAAAAACAACCCCTAAAACAGCAATTTAACATGAACTTTACTACCTAAGGAGACCATTGATTCATAAAATGAAAGCAATAATCAATGTACCGTACTATAAAATAAATAAGACAGTATGATAGATGATAAAAATTAAAATATTTTTTTTCTTACCTGCACTGATGATAGTCATTGTTTGGATGGGGGGCTTTTATCAATTTCCACAGTCACACAATCAATCAATCAATCACTCAATCAATCAGGAGCTGAACTGAGTTCCACACAGTCACATAAACAAATTAACCAAAAAAGTCTCAAAAACAAAAACACAAAATAAATATCAAAACAAAAGCACCAAACTTAATCTGTTCTGGAAGTCCGTTTGACTTCCGAAATGTTTGAAAACCAAGGCACAGCTTCTGATTGGTGGAGGTGCCCCGGAAACAATAGCTGACAGCCACATTGGATGTTCCGCTTCCGAAAAACATTCAAAAACCAGAACACTTACTTCACGGTTTTCAGCATTTAGGAACCAAGGCGCAACAAATAGACCCCTTGAAATGAATGGACATGATTAAGCCATACTTCATACAGTATTGTGAACAGTTTTGTCTGTGCATCAACTTCCAGGCCAAGACAGGTGGTGGTGGTTTTCTGGTCAGTTGGCCATGCTACACCATGGCACATTGAACATGTCAAAAGAGAATTTGAGGGGCTCACAGATAATCATAACAGAAAAACGATCAAGCATCATTTTCAAGTTGCTGGTGAAAGCAAAGAAACAGGCCAGAATTTCTTCTCTCTGATCAGCTGGGAAGCAATATTTTTCGCGTGAGGCTGGGGAAGCTGTGTTCCTCCATGTGTCACTGGACTCCAGCCAGAATTTCCAGTGGTCAAGGACGGTGGAGTTTGGAGTTTAGCAGCATCTGGAGGGTGACAGTTCACTGTTTTGGGACCTAACTGGAAGGATCTAGGTCAGGGGCCCCAAACTAAGGGCCGGGGGCTGGGTGCGGCCCAATCACCTTCTAAATCCGGCCGTGGACGGTCCAGGAATCTGCATGTTTTTACATGAGTAGAATGTGCCCTTTTATTTAAAATGCATCTCTGAGTTATTTGTAGGGCCTGCCTGGTGTTTTTTACATGAGTAGAATGTGTCATTTTATTTAAAATGCATCTCTGGGTTATTTGTGGGGCATAGGAATTCGTTCATATTTTTTTCAAAATATAATCCGCCCCCCCCCAAGGTCTGAGGGACAGTGGACCGCCCCCCTGCTAAAAAAGTTTGCTGACCCCTGATCTAGGTCTAGGTCTTGCTTGAATCCAGGTTTGGGGCTCTTAGGAATACAATTTTGCAAGGAAGGATGTAACAGACTGCTTTTCCTGCAAATTCAATCTCGTGTCCCACACTGGCTCCTTCCCATCCCTGAATATCCATCTACCTGTCATCCCCATATTGAATCAGACTCACGGCTCCATTTATAGATTTTTAAAGAAAGCTTGCAATCCGTATCCTTGTCATCAACAATGATAGTTCCAATTTTACAATTGCAAACTTTTGCTTTTAGCAGCTGCGTAACGACAGAAACTTCACCTGTGGGTTTCTGCCTATTTTACAACTGCTAAAGGCACAGAGACAATTCCACATGGTCACTGTTTTCAGGTGAGTTTCAATCCCATCCTGGCTCATTGCAGCTGAGTGAGAGATCTTGCGCAACAAACCCACTTCCCCAAAGGTCAGGTTTTCTGCAGTAAGGAAAGTGATAGATAGGAAAATGCACTGGAAAGTGTAGGGTGACAATTGCTTTAACACAATGTTACGTCTAACCAACGTAATTTACCGGTAATACTCATTCCACAGCCAGTGTAAACAGTCCACCTGGAAACACCAAGAGAATCTATCCACAGATATGGTGACAACTTTAGACATCTAGTGCTACAGGTTCCATGGTAAGATTGTCAACTGACTGGCAAGGATGGGATAACTGTGGCCTTCTGGACAGTGTTGGACTCCAACTCCCAGTAGCCGCCCCCCTACTCGCAGCAAGCTTGGCCAATGCTCTGGAATGATGGGAGTTGGAGTCCAGCAATATTTGGAGAGCATTCCTTTGTGAAAAACACAGACAAATATTTAGGATGTATATAGCACAGAAGAGAAGCCAGTTGATTTCTCACCCCAGATAAAATCTTCAGTTAATTTGCACCTAACCCCCAGTTCAGCTTCTCTTCAATTCACACATCTCCAGTTTATTTCCAACATATCCTATACTCACATGAGATCAATCCCATTGCCTTTCAGCTAACCCCAGTCATTATCTGCCAAATCACCCCTAGACGAAATCAATTTGATTTACCCAAATTCAGTCTCCTTCTTTGGAGGTCTTTAAGCGGAGGCTTGACAGCCATCTGTCAGGAATGCTTTGATGGTGTTTCCTGCTTGGCAGGGGGTTGGACTGGATGGCCCTTGTGGTCTTTTCCAACTCTATGATTCTATGATTCTACATCCTACTCAGTAACCCAGGTCAGGCCTCCCCAACCAGAATCATTACTTATTCAAGGCACATAGAAAGGTATTCGGGGACTGTGCTCCTTGGCGCATCCCTATAAGCAAGACCTCTCTGCTTGACTTGCTTCTGTGGCTTTAGCAGCAGCTGAAGCTTTCCAGAATAGGGGCATAAACTGTAGTGACTGCTAATTTGAAACTGATGCTAAGGCACAACTATGGAGCCTGGCTAAGAAGTTGGCGGACCTCCCACAGAGAGCAAGTATCAATACTTCCTATCATGCCTTTGTCGCTGAGAATCCTTACTCCGATTATCAATTCCTTTCCACCAAACTAAATTAAGGATTATTAATATTATGGTCATTAAATATATATATTATGGTCATTGATCTATTCTACCTGAGTGCTTTGAAAACTGATCAATGCCAAGCCCTCTCTACTGACAAAGCCGGAAGGAGGCAGAGCAGGAACAGAGGTGCTTCTTCTTCTTCTTCTTCTTCTTCTTCTTCTTCTTCTTCTTCTTCTTCTTCTTCTTCTTCTTCTTCTTCTTCTTCTTCTTCTTCTTCTTCCTAATTTAAATTGCTAGATAGTCCTGCCTTGTATTAGATGGAGACAGCCAAAAAAACCCACCCCAAGCTCTTTCATTTCTGTGAAAGTTGGAATTCTTACAATTTTATCAAGAAAAGTTTTTCTCTTGGCTGAGAAAGAAGATTCATTGGGGGTGAACTTTGCATACTGCATGATCCTAGCCAAAAGTGTTTGCCAATCAGGAAGCATACGTGAAGCTTAGATTATGTCTGGCCAGCCGCATACACATCACACATTTAAAGCACATTCCCTTGGCAAAGAATCATGGAAACTATAGTTTACTTCTCACAGAGCTACAATTTCCCAACTACTCTTAACAAACTTCAGTTCCCAGGCTTCCTGGTGTAGTTTTAGTTAGTTTACTGGGCAGTCATGTTGCAAAGCGACAATATTTTTTTTCGTGTCCTGCATCAACTGCATCACAATGGCAACTAGGTATAAGGCCAGGGCTTAATGCAAGCAAGGACTCAGCTCCAGAACCTCTTTTCCTGATAGAATTTGAGCTGGATATGTGGAAAACACTGGAAGGCCAAAAAAGGCTCCCTGGAGAGTTATTAAAGTCTCCCCCCCCCACACACACAAACTTTTATTCTTTTCTTTTAACAGCACACCTGTTCCTGTGCTTTTGAAAGCAGCCTGACAACATCACTTTAAAGAAATTAATCATTGTTCCAAACTCTCCAGATACTAAAGCACACTGGCTTCAGCAAGGGCTGGCTCAAGATGCTTAGATGCCCTCGGCAGAAAACCTAAATATGCATAATACATATAGAATAACGAAGGATTGCCAACTTTTGAACAACCATGTAATTTGCAGCCATCGGAAAGTAATAACTTCCCTCCCCATCTACATTACTAGCCTTGGAAACCTTAATATAGGCTGCTAATACCTGCGAATTGAGTTGCTTTTAGGGGCGCAAGAGCAGGTCTGCATGCTTTTTCTGGCTAGTTGGCAGTCCTGAACTAGGTGCATCAGGAAGTTCTTATTGAAATTGAGGGGGCTCAGAAGAGTTCTAGCGCATACAGTGCTTTTCCTTCTGGACTTGTGTTCCAGCGGGAGATGGGCATTATAGAACCATGGAGTACAGTTGCCAACCGACAGGGAAAATTCACTGGCACGAGGGGGGGGGCTCTTGCAACAGCAGCTTGACCCACAGATACAAGCCAGATGGTGTTTTTCACAGCATAAGGAGGTGTTAAAGGTAAAGGGACCCCTGACCATTAGGTCCAGTTGTGACCGACTCTGGGGTTGCGCGCTCATCTCGCATTATTGGCCGAGGGAACCAGCGTATAGCTTCTAGGTCATGTGGCCAGCATGACAAAGCTGCTTCTGGCAAACCAGAGCAGCGCATGGAAATGCCGTTTACCTTCCCACTGTAGCGGTTCCTATTTACCTACTTGCATTTTGACGTGCTTTCGAACTGCTAGGTTGGCAGGAGCTGGGACCGAGCAACGGGAGCTTACCCCGTCGCAGGGATTCGACCCGCCGACCTTCTGATCAGCAAGCCCTAGGCTCAGTGGTTTAACCACAGCGCCTGCACCTGCTATGGTAATTCCAGCCAGTGAAGCTGCTGTTCAAAGCATGGGTACAGAGGCAGGTTGAAAAACTGGCTCTACTTGAGTGTGGTATAACAGTCAGCAAAGTGTTGAATTTGGCCAGAAAAATCTGGATTCAAATCTCTGCTTAGCTAGGAAGCTCTGTGCATGAACTTGGGCCAACTGCTATCTCTTAGATTAAGCTACCTTATAGGGCTGTTGAGAGGGGGAAAACCGTGCTTGCATAGCTCATGCTCACTTCAGTGAGGTCTGCACAGGATGCATTGGACTCCATAGGCCTGAGCCATCTTTGAATCAGCAGCTGGGAGCAGCCCTTCTCACCTTTCCTCGTGGTCACGGCAGTTCCTGGGCTTGACAATTTCACTGGTCCAGGCCAAAGTCTCCCTCCAATGGCCAGATTCGCTTTTTTAAAGACGTTTCACCCCACCTTTCCTGACAGGTTGATCAACAACCTGGCACAATCACTACAGAGGCCAGGTCCAGGGAAGGCCAGGAACTGCGACTGTTTCTGCAGATAGCATATTTAGTAGCAGGAAAATCACAACAGCAGCATTCACAACCCAACCAACACACACACACTGATTGTAGCCTTATTGCTTTGCCTGTTCAATTCTTTCCTGCTGTGCCGTTATGCTTTAGGGTGGCCCTGCAGGACAAAGATGTCTCCACTAGCAATGGCTCTGCAAATGGAGTTGGAACCTCTCAGAAAGTCTTGCTCACTGCGGGTCACTGTCCTCTTTACCTCGGATCTCTTGTTATCCAATTTCCCCCCTGGATTCCCGGTTGGTTGTGATGTAACGTACACAGCAAGCTCGCTCTCTCCCCTCATCTGGTCCTGCCCATCCCTCTGTCCTAGGGCTGCCACTTTTAGGGACACCAACTTTGCACACGCATAAAGGTACAAACACTTCACTGGCTCAATTTCAGCATCTACTTTGCCCCTGTCAGCAGGAAAAGGTGGCAAGACACCTGAAGTTGGTAGATAGGATTGCCAGCCAGCCAGCCACCCCCCCCCCCTTTTAAGCAAGCCCCTATTCCAGTGTCTTTTACCCTGCTGCTGCTATCTGCAAACAAAGCCATTGTTAAAGGCAAACGTGCAGGGGAGGTGGTTGCTGTTTTTCCTGGTGAATTAGCAAGCCCATTTGCTAGATGGGAACAGGGGGCTTAGTGCAAACAGCAGCATCTCTGTATCCTTCCCCCCCCCCCAATTGGTGCATGGATGTGCCATAATTACAGCATCCAGGCTTAATGTTGCAAAAGGTTGGCCGTCCCATTTCATCTATTTATAAAATAAATATAGTATTTATACAACTATCTATTTATAGTGACATCTTAATCACGCACAAGCTTTTTAATTGCAGGGTGTTTATTGTTGGGCTTAAAAAAACACAACCCCAAATGTACACAGGGGAGCGTTCAGTTTCCCACCTCAAGTGGCAGAGTCTCAGTCTCTGTTTTACTTTAAAGCTGTGCTCCATTTATTCAGCATTACCATTTTTTATTTTTATTTTTTTTAGTAAATTGCTTAGAGGTCTCCTACTGAGTGGGCACTATATACTTTTTGTTAACTGAAATTAATGTGACTCTTTCTGAATGTGTGCGTTAGGTCTTAGGGGTCGTGAGCTTCGGTTTGCTGCCTCTTACCAAGAAAACACCAGGCATAGCTTTGAATCTCCAGGTGTGACTCTGTTGCCTTCCTTCACATCTGAGCTGCCTGCCCTCCTCAGCTGCTCCGCCGCACCTGTCCCCAACTTAAGAGATGGCAAGGAACTGTGGTGAGCGTCACATGAGCATGTGGTAGTTACTCTGGATTCCTTATTGTAGAGTCCAAGAACCAGTTGCGCTTCTATGCCGTTAGCGCCACTCATGTTACAGGCTCCATCTTCACTCACAGGGGCTGTAGTGACAAGAATCCGGATTCTAAAAGTGGCTCTGTGTATTAAACATGCACCAAATTATGCAAAAATAATAATCCTGGATGTTTATGTAACACTTTCAGCATTCAAACCACTTGACAAACGTTACCAGAGTAACATTTTGCATTGTTTAGAGAGCCATTGTGGTGTTGTGCTTAAGAGTGTCAGGCTAGGGCCTCGGGGACCTGGGTTCAAATCCCCACTCAGCCATGAGGCTGACTTTGGGGGCTATTCACTGCCCCTCAGCCTAACCATCCTCACAGGGTTGTTGTGGGGATTAAATGAGGAGGGGGAGAACCATGTATGTCACCTTGAGCTCCTTGGAGAAACAGAGGAATAGAAATGCAATAGATATCTAAATACACCCTGTGAGGCAGATCAGTTTCTATTATCATTATCAGGATGAGACCAAGAAGTTGTGGAGTGGAAAAACTTTGTGGAGTATTTGGAAAATGATTGTAAACAGGTGAAAATGCTAGCAGCATTAAGGTCAATTCAACAGCACAAGAAGTCCTGGTGTAGCTGGTCTAAAAGGAAGGTTTTATCCTTCTCAACTATATCCTGGATTTAAGACTATTTTCTTTTCCTAACAGGATGAAATTGGAAGCCATTTGGAATGGTTTGTTCCTTGGTATAATGGGAATACTGGGTTTTTATTATAGGTAGGTGCATGTATCCTACCACAAATATAGGGAATCAGTATGGTGGGGGGGGGATTGATGGCGGGGTAGGAAACTAGACCGACAGATACAATTTGCATCTCCTCCTCACTGGCAACACCTGCATGTTGGAATGTTGCTAAGTCCCTGATGCACGGATAAATATTTCATTGTTATTGTTTCCCCAGATCAAAGGCCCAGTTTTATTTAGATTCTCGGAGGCGTCTTAAGCAGTAGAAGAAAGGGAGGGGAGGGGGAGGAATACAGTAAGAGAAATCCAGGCACTTTGGTTCCAGCATCTCAATGCAAGACTTTGCGGGTGAAGAGGGCCTGAAACACAGGCATCGCTTGAATCCGAGCTCCAATCGAGTTGCCGCGCAGCTGGGCAATCCTATCACTGTCACCTGCACAGTGCAAGAGGTCTCTCCTCTCGTCCACTCTCTTCCCCTCGCAAACAAAGCAGGATCCCGGCCCTCGTGGTTGCAGAGAAACACTTGGAAGTTTTGTGAGCGAGCTCAAAAGCGGGGGTCCAGCATTGCTCCGTGCCTTCTTCCCAAAATGGTTATTTTCTAGAGCCAGGCTTTTGTTTCTCATTTGACAAGTGAGGGCAGTGCTCAAGGCTGCACGGAAAAATCACAAACCCAGAAGTCTTGAGATAAGCTCATGGAAAGAGTTTTGCACCTGATGGGAGCTGATCTGGGCTCTGGAAACAATATTTGACACCTTCTCTGAAAGAAGCTGAGAGACACCTGCTCGCCTTATTTCAGTTACCAGAGCCGCCCTCCATTCTCCTCACAGCATTTTTCGAAGAGGGAGGGGAGGCAGATTTGTATACCTCTTAGAAGCAAAATTGGGACCCAGGTGGCGCTGTGGTTAAACCACTGAGCCTAGGGCTTGCCGATCAGAAGGTCGGCGGTTCGAATCCCTGTGACGGGGTGAGCTCCCGTTGCTTGGTCCCAGCTCCTGCCAACCTGGCAGTTCGAAAGCACGTCAAAATGCAAATAGATAAATAGGAACCGCTACAGCGGGAAGGTAAACGGCGTTTCCATGTGCTGCTCTGGTTTGCCAGAAGCGGCTTTGTCATGCTGGCCACATGACCTGGAAGCTATACGCCAGCTCCCTCGGCCAATAATGCGAGATGAGCGCGCAACCCCAGAGTCGGTCACGACTGGACCTAATGGTCAGGGGTCCCTTTACCTTTAGAAGCAAAATTAACCATTTTTATGGGACAGAATAGTTGAGCTGCAGAAGCTTCCATCAGGTTGTCTTGCTGGGGTGGAAGGTTCAAAACTTCCCTTTTCTTTTGCCAGGGTCAAGCAGGAGTCTTCGTTTTTATGGTGCTGCTCTAACAGACGACCAGCAGAGCACACACACAAACTCTGGAGGCAAGAATAGTCTGTTTCAATCCCTGGCGTCTCAGTGGAAGACCCACATAAAAACATTATTTTGGTTTGGTCTAGGAAAGGCTGAGCTTGCTGATCATTCCTGCTCTGTGATGCCAAAGTCCTTTCCTCAATGGAAGCACTGGGGAGTGGGGGAGCAGTTGCCAAGCTCTGGGGCTGGGAGGTCAAGGTGTTCACTGGGGCCACAAACACTGCCCCACCATTCTCCCGTTGCAGAGAGCTCCCAAAAGGTCTGGGGAGAAGCATGAGTAAATCCTTGGCTTGCATTGCTTCTTCCAGACAAAGAGGAGTTGAGAGAGCACCCAAAATGCTGGTGGGTGTCAAAGGAATGCGGTGTTATAGGAATTCTAAGGTCTTATATATAAAAAATAAATGTTCATAAATGTACAAGGCAAACACATACGTAAGTATATAAACCACGTGTCTGAAATAGTACAGGAGAACAATCCTGAAGCCATTTTGACTCTCCCTCTGCAAGGAAGAAGAAAATGGGAAAAGCTTTCCAATTGTCTTTGGACTGTAGGGGCTTACACCTCTCTGTAAATAGTCTGGCAAGTATCTGTTAAGCTGAGCACACTATCAATATGTGTAAGTCAGGGGTGCCCAAACTTTTTTCAAAGAGGGCCAGATTTGATGAAGTGAAACATGCGTGACCATGCCTGGTGTAAGAGATTCAGGAACTAAGTATTTGCCATCTCATAGGAATGGCCAGGCTGCCCAGAAAAGGCAATCAGATACAGCATTATCAGGTATCCTGGCAGACAGGAGAGAAGCAACACACTCAAATTTCTGCTGGGGACCACCTCTTTCTATGATGTATGTGTGATGTTTTGGGGGGGTTGGTCTTGAGCTACAGGGTAGGCAATTTCAAAAGAGCTTGCACACCAATGTTCTGGGTTCCTCTCCTCCCTCCCTGCATGGAGTGGGCGGGGGGACCCTGTTGCAACAGTTTAATAAAGATCATGCTTACTAGCTGGTTTGCTTCTCAATATCCTCTGACTGGCCTCTGTTATTTTCTCCCACCGACAGAAAACCTACATACGGGCTCTTGGATACCCCATAAGGGATAAAGGAGCAGGTTTTTTCTTATAACACCGGGATGGGGAAGAACCAGGGTCACTTTACTTTGCTGATGTGCCTCAAGTCCCCACAACACCCCTCTCAAGTCTACAAATGCCACCCAGTTACCTCTTTTCACTAGTGAAGATTTGCAGGGGTGAGTGGAGAGGGGATCTGACTCTGGTCACTCTAACCTCTTAAAAGAAAGAGCAGGGAGAACTTAGCCCCCCCTCTTACCGGTACCATGAATCCAGAGTGCTGGAAGCAACTTATTCAGGCATAGAAAGAGGGAAGCTCAGCCCCATTTCACCCCCACCTCCTCAAAACAAGAACAACACACAGAGCTGAAGCCAGTCAAAAAATCATTGTTTGCATTATCAGTTGCTCAACAATTACGGCCTTGTACAAGTCATTGATACGTTAAATAAAACACACACGCTACCCTCACCCAACAGGGGGGGAAAGTGCAGCTGGAACCTTGAATGAGCCCCAAGAGTCCCCCCCTCCTGGAGACATAGGGGTTTTGCTCCGCTTGGGTCAAGTCCCACCCAGAGGGAGGGAATCAGCACAAATATATATATATCTATATATATATATTTATTTATCTATAATATTTTACCTTTTTTATTAACAGCAGCAACAGCTGGATAGAGCTGGGGCAGAATAAGATTCAGTACTCACTGAGCATGCAAGGTGATGGAAGAACAGGGGAAGGGGGTGTTATGAATGAATCAGGAAGATGAAGCTGTAGGATTCACAGATGTAGCTTGAAGAGTAGGTTGCAGGCAGAGAAGCTTGGGAGAAAGTTAAACATCTCCAGAGCAATAGTATTTCAAGAGTGGTGCTTGAAATGGCTCTTTACCATGGCAGGAATGCCTCCCATTCTGCTTTGCAGTTCCTCTGTTATTCCCCTCTGTTCAATGCATCCTACCCCACCTGGGTCAATTTTAAGAACCAAGCTGCAGTTTGCCCTCCAGCCCACAAGGAGTGCTGCTGCAGGAAGGCCACCTCAACCAGTGCTTCTTAAAGGGCCAGCATTTACAACAGCCCTAAAGAGAAGCAGATAGAGGATAGTCAGTGTGTGTGTTACTTAGGAGAAACGAATCTGTTTCAGGGCAGGGAGTGGGGAGGCCTGAGTTGGGAGGCGGCTAAAGGGCAAACTTGTTTGTTGGCGCCGAGAAGGGGAAAGACAGCTAGCTGGAGAGGATCGAATACCTCCCTAAAACAAAACAAGGTTAAGAGAATTGACCCATCGGGAGTGAGGCAGAAGGCGCCAATACCACCCCCCTCTCCCGTGCCAGCAGTGCAGTCGAGGGCAAAGTGAAGGATGGGGCATCACAGGACGGGGCTCAGACGGCATCATCCAGGGCAGGCTCAGTGTCAGGGGACGGAACACACTCCTTGCTGAGGCGGACAATCTCCTGGGAGAGCACTTCCAAATCCTGGTGAGGGGGAAAGAAAGGAAGGGAGGAAGGGGGAGAAGCAGGTCAGCTGAGCCCACGGAAAGAGGGTGCATCAACTCCCACAGGGCAAACCCTGCCCATATTCACACTCTGCCCCTACTAAGGTTAATTTGCATTTGCAGCTCCCTGGTAAAACTCTTACTCTTGGGATCATGGGTTCAAGCCCCGTGTTGGGAAAAAGATTCCTGCATTGCAGGGGGCTGGACCAGATGACCCCCATGGCCCCTTCCAATTCTATGGTTCTATGTTCTGCCAGGCTCTACTCCGGCCGGCCAGTTTTCTTCATGCCCTGCTTCTGGTCCATCAAGTTCTGGCTTGCCTCTGAGACACTACTGCCTTAGCTCTTTTTTGTCCTCTTCAGGGACAGCGGAAAAGTCTTTTTCAAAGCAGTGAGCTGGCAACCCCGACAACAGAGGCACAGGCAGAAGCCACAGGCGCAAATCTGAGTTTGGGAAAGGAAGGGAATTCAGTGCTTCAGTCCCCTGCCTCATATTGGGAAAAGATGCCGCTAAGAGGAAACGCCAGATCTGAACAGGACACCCTGGTGGCTATTCACGTACATCAATGAGATGACTTGTGACCAAAGGCAGGATAAAAACCTTCTAAGTATATAAATTCATTATCAGATTATGCAGTTAAAAATTGCTTATTGATCACCATTGGGCTTGAGTTCAGAGGAAAACTTTTTATATAAAAAAAATCACGAGATAAAGAACCAATCACAATCAATAAAAGAGGCAGAGAGAGAACGAACCAAGTGTAGATTTCGATAGCAAAAGGGTGCCTCTTGGATGCAAGCCACGTGCCATCTCTCAGGCCACGCTCCCTTGGCTACAGCATGCCCCCCCACATCCCCACCCCCCAAGGCTCCTTCTGACCAGTGCCTCCTCCAACCACACCACCTTGCAGTATCCCTGGCTGGCAGCCTCTTTCCCAGCTGCACAGCGCCCCCTAGAGGCCACCACTCAGGTCGGCCACACAACTCAACCTGCCCCAAACCCCACACCCCTCCCCCCTCCATCACATTAGCTGCGGACTTCCACCCCCTGCAACACGCCCACCCTGTCTCCAAGACAGCATCCTCCCTCTGCTCGCCCCCCGCCCACTGACCGCTTCTTTGCAGCCCCAACCTTGACAGTCCGTCCTCTGAAGCAGCTCCGCTCCCCCCCCAATCCCTCCCCACTCAGATCCAGCTATAAATAGCCGCCTCTTTCCGCTGACATCACTCTTTCGTCCCCTTGCTCCATTAGGACGTTGGAAGGATCAGATTCTACATCAAGTTAATATTGAAAAAGGAAAGGGGGGGGGGAAAGGCCACTATGCTGCAAAGTCTTTTGCTGGGGCGGGCTCCCTCTCGCCTCTCCCTAGCCTGTGTTTGTGAGCGCCGGTGATTAAAACAGGTGAGCACATGAACTGCCTTGCGGGATCAGACTTAAGGTCTACACAGCCCTGCTTGCTAAGCAGCCGTCAGCCAGATGCTTCTGAGAAACTTGTAAGAGCAGGGCAGTAAGACTGATGTCCTCCCGCTGCTATGTCCCCATCAGCTGGTATTTGCAGGTATACTGCCTCTGAACATGGAGGGTTCCACTTAGCTATTGTGGCTGATAGGGGTGCATTGGAAGACATATTTCCCATGAATCCCCCCCCTCCCCCGGGAAGCTGCTGCAAGTTTTCCAAAGTGGGGCTGGGAGAAAACCCTTTGCATATGATCAGAATATCCTGTATATGATGCTCTTCATCCTTAGGTGGGATTCTGAGTGGCTGGGTCTTGGGCCACTCAAGTAAAGCTTGTGCAGGATCTGAGCGTTTACGGCTCTCCGAGCACAAGGACTGGGGAGGGCTCTAGCACAGTGTTTCCCAACCTTGTGCCTCCAGATGTTTTGGGACTACAACTCCCATCATCCCTAGCTAGCAAGACCAGTGGTCAGGAATGATGGGAATTGTAGTCTGAAAACAGCTGGAGGCACAAGGTTGGGAAACACTGCTCTAGCATCTTCTTCTTCTCCCCCCCCCACCCCTCTGCATCTTCCCGGGGTGAGGAGGGCTCAAGAGGGGCAAGACCCAAGACACAGCACTCCTGCTGCCATGCCCCTGTGATGGCCAGGACGGACCCCCCACCCACCCGCCCCCATTCAAGGCTGCAGGGACAATTTCTGCCCTGCATACCCTGTCCTGTTCTGTTTGACTGCTCTGCCCCAGAGGCAGCCTCGCCGCGGCAGCCCAGGGAGCAGGCTTCCTCTCTGGCTTTGGGTGGCCACCCATTTGTGACACGGGGAGAGAGGCGGCTCCAGCCCCAGCCGATCTTTGGCACAAGGAAGCGAAAGCGGCGGCTGCTCCTCTGCAGCTCAAGGTCACCACGGCTCGTAATGGGGAGGGAAACCTGCTACTCCCACAGCTGCCGCTCGGTGCCAGGAGCCAGGCTCCCGCTGGCCTCCTCGGTTCCCCTCGCAGTCACCTTGACCTGCATCCTGAGACCAGGAGTATGGCAAGAGGAAGCGGGAGGGCAGCCCCGTGGGCTCACTGCAGGAGCACCCGGAAAAGCTGCCAGCTGTCCTTATTTGCCTGGGGAAAATATCTCCCCGCCGCCTGCAGCCCCATCTCCTGCGGCTGTGGAGCTGCTCCCCCTTCCCACTGCTCACTTTCAGCTCTCAGTTGTTCCTTAGCGGCTGGGTGCATGTACCAGTTGCATGTGAAATCAGGGGTGGACTTGTGGGGAACGGCCCCGGGGCCCCTGCTGCTGGTTTACTGTGATGGCAACCTCCAAGCTGGCCCCTTTGCCACCTCTCTGGAACCACCCCAAACCCTTACTGGCCTCCATTTTGCTAGCTGCATGCCCCTGTTAAGCTGCAGCAGGACTCTCCTCCCGCTGGCCCCACCTTCTGCTGCTATTTGCTGGGATCCCTCGCTGGAGCACTTGCCCCACCCAATACATTTCTGCCACGGTTAGTCCCTGGGGAGGGAGCTAGGTGCTCCAATAAGGCTTCCTTCCAGTGTGGTGTAGTGGTTAAGAGTGGCAGACTCGTAATCTGGTGAACGGGGTTCGCTTCCCCGCTCCTCCACATGCAGCTGCTGGGTGACCTTGGGCTAGTCACACTTCTCTGAAGTCTCTCAGCCCCACTCACCTCACAGAGTGTTTGTTGTGGGGGAGGAAGGGAAAGGAGATTGTTAAGCGCTTTGAGACTCCTTAGGGTAGTGATAAAGCGGGATATCAAATCCAAACTCTTCTTCCTCTCTTGACCCCATGCAATTTACAGGTGCAAATTGTTTATTGGGGAAAATACCCCCAAAATCCTACTACCTCATGTTGTGTGCTTCTGAGCATGTGCAGAGTTCCTTTTCACACAAGGAACTGTCAATTATTATTATTATTATTATTATTATTATTACAGTGGTGCCTCGCTAGACGAATTTAATTCGTTCCACGGGTCTTTTCTTATAACGAAAAATTTGTCTAGCAAATCCCATAGGAATGCATTGAATTTTTTTTGCCCATAGGAACGCATTAATTGAATTTCAATGCATTCCTATGGGAAACCGCAATTCGCTAGACGAATTTTTCGTAAAACGAATTCGTCTAGCGAGGCAACCTCCACTAGAAAAAAACCTTTCGTTAAGCGGAAATTCCGTTAAGCAGGGCATCGTTAAGCGAGGCACCACTGTATTATTATTATTATGCCCTTCGTTACAAGACCCCAGGATGGTTCACGGGCTAAAATACAAGGTAAAAACACAAGTAAATAGTTAAAACAAAAACAACAAAACTATAACAACAGATCTAGGGGCAAAGTCTCTCCAATGGAAGAAGAGCCTGCAGGAGAAGGTGTGGCCCCAGCGTTGAGCAGTGCTGCTGATTAGCCCATCCAGGTGAGAGCCCAGTTGATGCAGCAGGCGGGGGAACTGAGTTAGATGAGCTGGTACCTCCTCTAGCAGCTCCCTGCTCCTCCTCGGAAGGAACCACATCCTATGGTAAAACTGCTCCTGGACTGTACCATTCCAGACTGCAGGAGCTGCATAACGGCATGCTTTCTGCCCCTCCAAAAAGTTAGGGAGGACTTCTAAATTTCTCCCTTGCATTGTTGTGTGCATGTGTTACATGCATAAACTAGGAAAACTTATTATAGAATTGTAGAGCTGGTACCCCAAGGATCATCTAGTCCAACCCCCTGCAATGCAGGAATAGGCAGCTGTTCCATACAGGGATTGAACCTGCAACCTTGACATTATCAGCACCCCACTCTTTATCCAGGCTGATGTGTGTTCAGACACGTGCCCATGATCCTATACAGGGAGATCACTGGTTTCCTTTACATGACTGCAACTTGACGTGGATTGGTGAAAAATAAATAAACGCAGAGGGGAAGGAGGGGAAGGGGGGGATGACTGGCAAACCCACCAGCCACTGGGAGAGCATTTGGGTGTGGTTAGAGAGTCGGTGGAGCAGAGGAAGCTGCAGAGAATTTTGGAGGTGCACGGAGAGAGTTGTGGAGGAGGTTGGAAAGTCATCAGAGGAGAGTTTTGAGGGATCTGCTCGGTTGTCGGGGGTTTTGTTTTGTTTTCCTGGCTTTGCATGATAGCCTGGAACGTAACCCCCATGAAAGATGAGATCTTAACAGCGACTTTCAATTTGGACCGGGGAACAGGGTTCTGGGCCGGCTGTTGCTCTGCTGTCTTCTCTCGGCTCTGCCGTTCTCCTGGAACTGGCTCCCATCTCTAGCACCCTCGAATCATGCCCTCCCCAGCCACACGCCTCTTCCGCGGTCCCCAAGGCTGCGCCCACAAACCTTCTGCAAGTGCATGTTTTTGGTCAGCTGTTCCTCCAGCATGTTCTGAAGCTTCTTGTTCATCTCCCGCCACATTCTCATCTCCCGGCTTCACCAGGTCCCGCAAGACGCTGCCCAGGCTGCTGCGGTCGACTTGCCCGTGGGCCCCCGACACGTCTGTCAGAAGGGGCGGAGGGGAAGAGAGTCAAGAGAGAGAGAGAGAGAGAGAAGTGGGTGTGTTGTGGTTTGGTGGGCATCTCAAACTTAGTTCTCAGGGGGGACGGGGACGACAACCTCTGTCAGGGCTGTGCCATTTGTGACAGCAAAAGGGGGCCTCACACGACTAGATGCTCCTTAACCCGAAAACAATTCTCTGTACACAGAAAGCTAGCATGTCAGGCCTCTGCTAGAATCCTGCTCCTTGGCAACTAGCTTTCTATAGCCCCATCTGCACCATACATTTAAAGCACTATCATGCAACTGTAAACAGTCATGGCTTCCCCACAAAGCATCCTGGGAACTGTAGTTCCTTAAGGGTGCTGAGTTGTTAGGAGACCCTACTCCCCTTGGGAAGGGAGATTGATTGTTAAACCACACTGGGAATTGTAGCTCTGTGAGGGAAAGAGGGGCCTCTCCTAACAACTTTCAGCTCATTTGAGAAACTACACTTCCCAGGATTCTTTGGCAGAAGCCATGACTGTTGGAAGTGATTTGATATTAAATGTATGATACAGAGGGGACTTGGGTAGAAGATGTACTTCTCCCCAACACAAGTCTGAAGTAGCAGCACCAGATACAGGTCTAGCACAGGCATCCCCAAACTGTGGCCCTCCAGATGTTTTGGGCCTACAACTCCCATGATCCCTAGCTAACAGGACCAGTGGTCAGGGATGATGGGAATTGTAGTACAAAACATCTGGAGGGCCGAAGTTTGGGGGTGCCTGGTCTAGCACCTCAGAGAGGGAGAAAGAGGCTGCCTCCTCTTGAGTGGATCATCCCGTGGCACATCAAGGATGCAAAAAGCCACATCTGGAAATCTAGCAGAAGTGGAATCTAGCAGAAGTTCAGTACTAATTTTAATTGTTCCCAGGAACAAAAATCCATTTGCAACCCCATTTCCTCTTGCAACTCAAGAGAATTTCACCATGTAATGTCACGTGATGAAATGTGGAGCGGCATCCCAGCCTACAGTTCTTTCCCACCATTTGAAATCTGGACTGCCCAAAAGCCAAAGTTCCATAACACAACCAGTAGCGCAGTGCAAAAAGGGAAATGCTGGAAAATGGGACAGAAGCATTATAGCATTATAAGTTGTAAAATGCAACAAACCTCATGCCAGGACTTTCAGACAGCAGTCTTGCTCCAGGTCCTTCCTAAACAGAAGACAAGCTATGCCCTCCTCCCCCCCCCCCCGAGCCAAGTCTCCCAGGCAATTCTGCGGGGCTCTTTCCCCCGGAGACCAGAAGTCCATTAACAAACACGGTTTCAGGTCGATACTGGCTGGCCTTCTCCCCCCAAGCTGCTGAGCTGGTTTTATAGTTATTTTATTGTCATGGTTTCCACTGTCTGCTTACTGCAAGCTACCTCTTTGGCATTTCTCCAATGGGAGTAACAAATGCCATGAGATACCCTTGAGGAAAATAATTTCCCCTTTCTCTTCTTAGGCCCACCTTCTCTGAACGATCCCAGAACAACCGAGGATCATGTGGAGACACGAGGCAATTGCAGTGCCAGATTTGCTTATGTGACAATGTTAAAAAGCCAATTCAGAGTGAAAGCAGGCCATGCTATCCCTCGCTCTGAATAGGCATTGGGAGGGAGCTGTGCTGAAACAATCTCACCTTTGTTTGCAGGCCCCCCATGCCTGGAAAAACCACTAAAACAATGAGTGTTTTTTCCCCAAGGGCAACACAAACACACACTCCTCTCCCGCGAGTGGGTGTTACATTAAAATACTAAAAACAACAACAGTGACATCTACCACTTTCCTCCCACCGCCTGCTCCTCCTTTCAGAACTACAACCATCACCTCCCTTGCTCTCTAACCATTGCTCGCTGGCCTCCTCTCCAGAGCCTGGGACTGCTCTGATCTCCTTAGGGAGCTGACATAAATTTGGGGTCTTTCCCGACACCTGCTCAGCCATGAAATTAGCAAAACAGCAGGGAAACAGATAACAGCAGCCAGCCACCCTCTGCCCCCCACCCCCACCCCGAGAAACTGGCTTCAGACGGAAAAGAAAAACTGTGAAGAGGAACTGAATGAGATTCTTAACTTGTATGCTAGAAGGAACTGCCAAGAGGCCTCCCTGCAGTTTTGCAGCTTCTGTGAGTGGGAAGGCAGGCTCACTGGACGGAGGATGATGACATCTGCGGCAGGGGATGGATGCCGCATGGCCCCCATTAACACCACAGCCACTGCCTGGACTGGTGGGGTTAGGCAAACAAGCACAGGCTATGACCAGGTACAAGGACATCATAAAACACACACACACACACACACACACACACACACACACACACGTCGCTTTGGAGCCTGTTTTCAAAAAACAGAGCTGAGCTCTGGATGAACTAGCAAGAGCTTCCTCCGAGTTTGTGCAGAGTGCTCCCTTCATCACCACTGAGTAACCACACTTGGGGACCACATGTCCGGGGATATAAGGGAATGAATGGCCGCAGGCCAGATGCAACATCATCGAGTCGGTCCTAGGAATGGCAGGTGGTCAACGAGGCTGCGTGGTAAAACGTGACCTGTGAGTTAATGAGTACCGAGTTTCGAGAAACAGGAATCTGGAATTTCTGCCCATTTCCACCCAACAACCTGCCAGGTTCTATCCTGGTTCTGCCTTGGTCCACCAGATTCCTCTAGGGCCCACGTCTTGACCCATCACCCCTGGGTTTGACCCCACTTCTACTCCTTCCTATGGGGCCAGTTATTGTAGAATGCAAAAGTTCCAACCAACTCCCATGCTAGCCCTGGTTCTATGCACACACCGGTTGCAAACGCAGATCTATTCCAAGCAGCTGCGAGGACGAAGCTTAGATGGTAGCACCTTCTGTGCTTTGTAATAAGTGCTTGAAAGAGCTGTAGCGAAAAGGCTAAGCACCAGGATTCCTGTGCTCTTTCCGCAGGCTGTGGCAAAGGCCTCTGCACATCTCCCTCCCCCGCCCCAGTAGCTGTCCGTTGCTGTTTGCTCCAGACTGATGCCGAGCGAAAGTAACCCTGACACCTAGATCGATGCCACCTGCTCTCCCTGCTCTGCAGCTTCAGCACTCATCAGCCGGCCTGTCTCTCAAGACAGAAATCCTTCCATCCCTCGGCTGTGCCGTCATGTGTTGCTCACCCCCACAGCACCCCTACCTTATACACAGGACAGGAAGGAGTCAGGAATCCTGACTCCCAGACTCTGCTCCTCTGCTCCTCCCACCACCAAACCCAACTCGTACGCGCCACTACCCCAACCACTCCAGTGTCCCTTGCGCACAATTGTCAACATGAGTTACGATCTCCGTGGCGCCCTTCCCCAGGGCTGAGTATGCGCAAGTTTAAAAATTAAAACCCTCCACTGTTAAACAGCAACAACAAAAAGCCTAACTCTGCAGCCTGCGGAAGTCATGTACCTCAACTCCACACGTGCCCACCTCTGTTAGCATTCACTGAAAGGTGGGAGGAAACCTAGCCCTTTGCCCACCCTGACCAGGTGGTGAAAACAGTCTAAACTAGCAGAAGGTTCTGCTAACCTGAGCATGAAGTCTGCCATAGCTAGGAAGCTGCTCTTTAGGTCAGGATAACAGGTGCATTAGCATTTGGGCCGCTTGCCTGCCAAAACTTCACTCTGTGCTGTGCTTAACTGCTGCTGATAAAGAGGGAAGACCTGCGGCAGCATCCAAATGACTAGGCGTGTCTTAAAAGCACCAAGTGAAATCCCTGCATCGCCTCCAACAGCCCATGCAGCTCCTCCACCTTCAAAATCGCCCCTACCGTCCAGTAGGGGTCGCAGCCTCTGAGTCCTCCTGCTCAAGTTGGCCAGTGTGGGGCTTCTGAGTGCAAAAGCTTGCCCCTTTCTTCCCACTGATGTTATCATCTCTCCACCCCCCACCCCCCAACAGCATGTGATTTGTTTTGCTTTTGATTTTTTGCAATGGAGATGTGAAATCTTTAAAGGACCGGCATGTGCATTTGGGCTGACATCATGCTGTACAAAGGCAGAGGCATCACAGAAACAGAATAATTCAGGCCCGATATATCTATCTATACCCAATATATCGTATTCCCCGTTGCCAAACTGCATCACTTGCTCATACAGTCTCAAATCATTTTTCTTTTTCTTTTGGTTTGGCTTGTTCCGTGGATCTCTCAATAGCATTTTTTAACCTAAGTTGGAAGGGACCCAGGTGGCGCTGTGGTTAAGCCACTGAGCCTAGGGCTTGCTGATCAGAAGGTCGGCGGTTCGAATCCCTGTGACGGGGTGAGCTCCCGTTGCTTGGTCCCAGCTCCTGCCAACCTAGCAGTTCGAAAGCACGTCAAAATGCAAGTAGATAAATAGGAACTGCTACAGCGGGAAGGTAAACGGTGTTTCCATGTGCTGCTCTGGTTTGCCAGAAGCGGCTTTGTCATGCTGGCCACATGACCTGGAAGCTATACGCCGGCTCCCTCGGCCAATAATGCGAGATGAGCGCGCAACCCCAGAGTCGGTCACGACTGGACCTAATGGTCAGGGGTCCCCTTTACCTTTACCTTTAACCTAAGTTGGAAACATTTAATTGTCAGGGAAATGGAATGGAAAACCACCATGTTTTGTTTCTGGCACCCTTAGGATTGCTGCTTCTCTCTCTCTCCCCCATCCTCCTAGCAATACATTGACATCAGGCCCACTTTTCTCTGGCTGGTCCCAGAGTTCACAAGCCTGGCCCACTCTCATAAGCTTTAGGAATAATGCCCAGAGCAGTGTTTAGCGTCCTCAGGTCTCCAGCTGTTGTTGGACTTCAACTCCTAGCATCCCTGACCACTGGTCCTGCTAGCTAGCGATGTTGGGAGTTGTAGTCCAACACTAGCTGGAGACCCACTGTTGAGAAACACTGGCCTAGAGTATGAACCACTATCTGCCCCCACACAATTCACCAGGCTTACCATCCTTTCCCTGGACCAAGCCTCCCACCTAAATCTTCTCACTCTCCTCAGCCTCCTATCTGCAAAGCCCAAATCCACTAAGCCCACTCCCCTCCCAGAGATGGAGGGAGAGAACACCTCAGTTCAATTATCAAAACCTAAGGTAATTGCCTGAGGCTAAATCCATCTAGTTTATATTGTAGGAGAGGTAGAAATAAAAGAGGAGTTAATTGGAGACACACACACAGGACTCCTGGGGCAAACGGGGTCAAGTGGTTAGAGCAGAAGGGCCAGCAGTGACTTCTGGGTTCAGTTACAAAGATTTGGAGGACAAATCTTCCTGAGAATGACAGACAAAGGCAGAAGGAAGTGGCACAAGATGCAAGAGGAGGAGGAGGAGGAGGAGGTTTGTATTTTTAGCGTTCATGAAATATTCACTGGCTGGGCTGTGTGTTGCCAAGCTGAGGCGAAGGCGACCCTGCGCAAGCTATTTATAACCGGCTCCTGTTCCCTGCCCGCGGCGCAGTTCTGCGTGGAAGTATGGAAAACTTACCCACAGCCGCTTAAGAGGACCCACCACCCCGGTTGCCTGATTTTTTAACTCCAAGCACAGGAGAGGCCCTTTGCACGTCGCCCCTCAACATCACAGGGCCCTCTCTCTCTCTCGCCCTCAGCACTGTGGCTGAGTCCAACACCATTGCTCTTTGGCAAGTTCTGGTGGGCCAAAGGAATGGAAGCAGGATCACCAACGGGGTGAGAGTAGGATGGGGATTATTATGAGGGGGTTCAAAGCCAGGGAAAACAAAGCAGAGCGGAGGAGACAATCCCTCTGTGAATGCTATGTGGGTTTGTGGGACTGGGGGGGCGGATTGCAGAGTCTGTCGGAGAGGGACTCCGGGAATGAGAATCCTCATGGCCTGGTGTCCTGGCTTCTTGCTCCAACTGACTTGCCAAATGAATCTGCTGAGCCTGCACGTTCTCGTGCCAAGAGCAGAGAATCGAGGGCCACCTGTGCTTTCCACCTTGGTGCGTAGAAAGCGGGAGAAAGAAAGAAAGAAAGAAAGAAAGAAAGAAAGAAAGAAAGAAAGAAAGAAAGAAAGAAAGAAAGAAAGAAAGAAAGAAAGAAAGAAAGAAAGAAAGCTCTCCCTGGACTCTCCCCCTGGCTGCACCTTCCACCTATAATGGAACAGCCAATCTCCAAGTCATGCAAGACTTCAGAGCCCTGCTCCTCTCCTCCTCCATCTCTTTCACTCTTGCCAAGGAGGAAGCCCACTAAGCACAGAGAAGCCACTTCCTTAAGAGATACGGGGGGGCTTCTGCTCTCTCCGCCCGCCCCGAGGTGAAGCTGAAGTCCCAAGCAGTTGTCTCCCTACTTCAAACTTCTCCCAAACTTGTGGAATTTCTACTTCACTGGCAGCCAGAATAAAACCAGAGCAACTGAGGCTGTGGTCAGATCCTTATCTGGGGCCCAGCCCCCTTTCCCCCAAGTTGGTTGGGACTAAAGTTCTGTATAGGCCAGTGATGGGCAACCTTTTGAGCTTGGTGTGTCAAAATTCGCCAAAAAACTGAACATAACTCGGGTGGTGTGTCACTTCGAGAAAAAAAACATAATTTCATGATATTTATAGTTTAAATAACAAAAATGTATAATTGTAATATATAACTGTATTTAATAAGCCAAAAACTAATTATTTAATCAAACCAAACCAAACCCCTTCCTTATGTATCACAAAGTGCCCAGAGTTGTTGAGCTTTTTTAGGGGAGCTGCTGACCAAAGTTTTGGAGGGTTTTTTGGGGGGGTGCCCCAAAGCTGCTGCCCTTTTCTGGGGGGGGGGGGGAGAACAGAAATAAATGACGAATAATACCTTCGCTGGAACTAACATGCAGCACCGACATAGTCTGCCAAAGCGCCAAAAAAACCAGCACAGAACAGGTTAAAAAATGAACGCTGTTACACCCAATCATAGTCTGCCAAAGCGCCAGAAAAAACAGCACAGAAAGGGTTAAAAAACCAATCTCTGGCTACCAGCAGCAACAAAAACAACAAAAAGGATCCGGGTTTTAACAGCAGAGGCAAGCTGCAGGAGGAGCGGGAGAACAAATGGGGGGGGGGGAAACAACAACAGCAGCGCGAATGGGCCGATGGGGCGCGTGCCAGCAGTGAGGGCTCTGCGTGTCACGTCTGACATGCGTGTCATAGGTTCGCCATCACTGGTATAGGCTATGGTTCTGCAATCACACAGCAGAGCCCTGGAATCAGGTGGCAGATACAAATTTCAGTAGCATGAGATTTGCAGCTTTGATTTTAGTTTTTTTAAGGGAAAGAAGCTTCTAGTCCTTAAGGCTCCAGTGCTGCTGGAGTGAAATTTTGGAAGGGACAAGATAGAGGGAGGGAGGAGCATGGAGGAGGATCTCCATTGGTCAGGAAATGGGGCTTCATTGCAATGCAAAGCATCTTGGCTCTATCCCATGTGGAGTAGCAGAACACATCATGCAAACAGATGCAAAAATAAAAAAAATCCTTTTTGGTATAATTTCATAGAATCATAGAATCATAGAGTTGGAAGAGACCACAAGGGCCATCCAGTCCAACCCCCTGCCAAGCAGGAAACACCATCAAAGCATTCCTGACAGATGGCTGTCAAGCCTCTGCTTAAAGACCTCCAAAGAAGGAGACTCCACCACACTCCTTGGCAGCAAATTCCACTGCCGAACAGCTCTTACTGTCAGGAAGTTCTTCCTAATGTTTAGGTGGAATTTTCTTTCTTGTAGTTTGAATCCGTTGCTCCGTGTCCGCTTCTCTGGAGCAGCAGAAAACAACCTTTCTCCCTCCTCTATATGACATCCTTTTATATATTTGAACATGGTTATCATATCACCCCTTAACCTTCTCTTCTCCAGGCTAAACATACCCAGCTCCCTAAGCCGTTCCTCATAAGGCATCGTTTCCAGGCCTTTGACCATTTTGGTTGCCCTCTTCTGGACACGTTCCAGCTTATCAGTATCCTTCTTTATGCAGGTTGTGGAAATGTTCTTCTGCCTAGGCACAATTTTCAGCCCCTACCCCAACAAAGCATCTTGGTTAAGACTAATTGAATAAGCCAACGAACCATGATCCCCAAAAGCCAGATTGGGAGTTCCAAAAGTTCCAACAAGCTTTGGAAATGTCCAAGGTGTAATGCTGCAGAAGAGAATGCTGGCAGGGGTGCCGGTAGTATGAGAGAGGAATTTTTAAAAGATCAGTGGAATCAAACTTGCAAAGTACCTGAAGGCTCTCTTACATTGGCCACGATGCACATTGCATAACCAGAGCCTCTCCTGCACTCACTCTCTCTTACATATTAGCCATGCAGGTAACATGTGGACATCGAGAGATCCCACCACCACCATCCAGAGGGCAAATGGCAGCAACCCAGAGGCAGCGAAAGCCACATTAGCAATGATCTGCTCTCTGAAAAGCAACATGAAGCAGGAATTCTGCCACAAGGATTATTTGATCTCAGAAATGCCAGGGAGTTAACAGGCTAAGACACCAGTTCCATCCAGCACTAAGCACAGAAGCAGCTTATTCAAGGCAGCAGGGCTGCCCAGACCTTACTTCTCCCCACGATTTGGGTGGGTGGGTGTAGCGAACGAAGACCACACAGTTCGTGGAGCTCGAGATCCTATCTGAAGCTTAATACTGAACTCATGTTCACACCCACACAGGGTTCAGTCCTCTCATCCTCACGGCAAAATTATACAGTAGAGGAGAAGGAGTGAGACATGGGTGGGCAGCAGGAGGAAAAACGGGCAGATCTATTTTTATTTGTACTTATTTCATTATTTTTTTTAGGGGCGCAGGTGGTGCTGTGGTCTAAACCACAGAGCCTAGAGGCTTGCCGGTCAGAAGGTCGGTGGTTCGAATCCCCGCAACGGGGTGAGCTCCTGTTGCTCGGTCCCTGCTCCTGCCAACCTAGCAGTTCGAAAGCGCGTCAAGTGCAAGTCGATAAATAGGTATCACTCCGGCGGGAAGGTAAATGGCGTTTCCGTGCGCTGCTCTGGTTTGCCAGAAGCGGCTTAGTCATGCTGGCCACATGACCCGGGAGCTGTCTGCAGACAAACGCCGGCTCCCTCGACCTATAGAGCGAGATGAGCGTGCAACCCCATAGTCGTCCGCGACTGGACCTTACGGTCAGGGGTACCTTTGCCTTTACCTTTACCTTACTACTACTAGCATTGGTATTATTATGGCATTTTCTTCTCTTAAGGCCAGGAAGAGAAACCTGTGGCCCTCCAGATGTTGAGCATTTGTCATGCTGGTTGGGGATGATGGGAGCTGGGATCCAACAACACCTGAAGGGCACCAAGTTCTCCATCTCCATTCTAAGGGATAGGACCAAGGAGCTGTCCAAAGTGCTGAAATACACTGCAAAGCCCAAGTGCTGAGAGCTGATGTACAGGAATAAACTGGTCTTGTGTGGTCTGTATTAGTGGCTTAGTCATGCTGGCCACATGACCCGGAAGCTGTCTGCAGACAAACGCCGGCTCCCTCGGCCAATAGAGCGAGATGAGCATGCAACCCTAGAGTCGTCCGCGACTGGACCTAATGGCCAGGGATACCTTTACCTTTATTTCATTTTTACCCTGCCTTCCCTCCACAGCAGACCAAGGCACGGCTGCAAAGATGGGAGTTCCCAGGCGGCCTCCCCATACAGGCCACTGTCTGGACCTGCTTCATCCTGTACCATCGGACCACCTTGTGGGACTGATGATGGCTGGCTTGGGACTGGGCTGTCACCTCCCAGAGGGCCTCGAGCAGGAACCACTACTCTTTCAAGCTTGTTTCTGCAACCCTATGGGCTGGAAACTTTGAGGAAAACAAAATGAAAAGACTTTAATCTACAGAACGTCGAGGAGAAGTGTTCAAAGGAAGCCCTGACCGAACACCCAGCAGATCCTGCAGACTTTGCAAGGCCTGCAAGAGGAGCCACAGAGAGCCGAAAGGGCAGAGCAAAGGAGGAGATGGCTGCACTTGGGCGGGCGCTTCCCTTTGTACCGCAGTGAAGCCAAGTGGGAGCAGCCCTTTCCTCCTGCCTTTGTCTGTGCCCGGTGATGGGAAGTGGCGCTAACAGGGTCTGACAGCAGGTCCCCACGGAGGCTGTCATTCCGGCTGCTGCAGGGGAGGGGCCTGCCCCCTCGGCGTCACCGGTAGCACAAAAAGGTCCCTTTCGCAGGCCCGGCCTGTCACGGAAGGAATGGAGAGGTGGGAGGGGCAGGGACACCAGATCCTGGGCGAGGAGGAACAGCCGCACGCAGGCAGGGGACCCTTCAAAGGGGTCTTTCCAGCTCCACCCCTCTTTGTGGCCTAGCATCACAGGCCTAAAAACCTTTCCAGTGCTTAAAAGAGGATACCTGCACCCTACCCCCAAATACGTGCAAGGCTCCTAATGTAGAGGTCACGGTTCGTGCCTGCTGCCCAAATTCACTCTGTGCCCGTTAGCAGTCAAATATGCAAAAGGGTGGAGCTGCTGGAGTTCTTCAAATATGGCCAGTTTGAAATAATTTAGCTTCTTCTGATTTACTCTGCGCCCCACACTTCAAGCAGGGACAAGGCTTTCTTAAGAGGTGGGGGGCAAGCTGAAGGCAAAGCGTCGCTCCCACGGAACGGGCAGGCAGGTGCTGATTCGGTGGGAAAGATGTGCATAGCTGGAACCCCCCCCCCAAAAAAATGGCCTTTATTGAAATGTCACAGGTGTGTCATGGGATGTGCCATGGGATGAACCTACAGAAAGAAACTTCCCAGGGCGTCAGTGTAACATTTAAAGGGCACCTCCGTTTCCATTCTAGAGTGTGAAGTGTGGCATTTTTGCCATCCTCTCTCTTCCATCGTGTACAAGAGGGATGGCCCCGTAGTGGGAGAGGTTAGCCAAAAAAGGAGGTGAGGCGTCAAAGTCTCAGGAGACCCCTGCTAAATCCATCTTCTTCCCCAGTTTTAGCCAACGTTATCCACACACCCTTGACATCCCCTCCCCCTAGCAGCCATGATGTTGGTCTTTCTTTAAAATGAAGACATGTCAGATGCTGGACTTGTAAGCTTGTGCGGGGAGGGGACTCTAACTATAACACTATTTTTTATGATTCATGTTATTTCTTTTATGGATGTATATCCCTAAATATAAAATATTTCCAAAGCTCCTTAAATTTCTCCTAAGATCTATGTATATAGAAAACCTCAGATCGGTTGGTTATGCTCCAGTGTGACCAAGAGAGACAGTGCAACTATGCCTGCCCAGTTCTGCCCCTTATTTGCTGACAGCACTACTGAGGGATGCGGACACTCCACTCAAACTTCCTTCCTGACTTAACATCACGTCTTATTTCCTGCAGACCCCAAAATGGTGCCGCTACTCACCATGGAAGAAGGGATGAGAGAATATCTACATCAGGAATAGGGGGGGGGGGGAGAAAGATAAACATTGAGACCTGCTGCCCTGCAGCCGCCTCACTTTGCCTCATGGCCTGACCAGGCACTACCCATTGGGAATTACACCAGAGAAGTGTGTCAAGTGTGAGGCCCCGATTCAGAGCTCACCTCAGCTGCAAGCCTATTCAGCAGCCTCAGGGCTCCCTAGGACCACTGTCCAATGGAAGCAGAGAGAATCTTCAGGTGTCCATAGGAGATCTCTTAGCCTGAAATTCCTGGACACACAATCTTTGCTTCAATCCACTCCCTTCCACCAAGCTGAGGTCAAGGCCACTAGCCCCTGGTTTGCTCAAGCTTATTCCCTCCTGACTGCCAGGAGTCCTCACCGATGCGGCTGTCCATGACGTACGTCTCGATGATGGCACTCTTCCGACACAGGTCCTCAGCCATGGAAGCACTGCTGACCTCCAGGTGTTTCACCTAGCAAAGGGAGATGGCATCATTCCTCACAGCCAGTGCTGCTTACCTGCCCCCAAAGCCCTGGAATCAAGACACTCCACCAATGACAGGCCTGCCCGTGCCTCTTAGACAGGCACCCCCAAACTGCGGCCCCCCAGATGTTTTGGCCTACAACTCCCATGATCCCTAGCTAACAGGACCAGTGGTCGGGGAAGATGGGAATTGTAGTCCAAAACATCTGGAGGGCCGAAGTTTGGGGATGCCTGCTCTTAGATCAGGCATAGGCAACCTTGGCTCTCCAGAGGTTTTGGAACTACAACTCCCATGATCCCTAGCTAACAGGGCCAGTGGTCAGGGATCATGGGAGTTGTAGTTCCAAAACATCTGGAGAGCCAGCTTGACATCTGAACCAGGAAACTGGTTCCATGAGATTAAGCTACTAATCTATATTAGCATATTAAGGCTAAAGTTTAAAAATTTAGGATTTTTTCAAAGGCATATTTCACACATTATTTTGATATATTCATGCCAGGGTAATCCCTTTTTTAGTCAAACCAAAATACAACAAAAAAGTCTTAGATCATAGGATCATAGAATTGCAGAGTTGCAAGGGACCATGAGGGTAATCTAATCCAACCCTCTGCAATGCAGGGGTCCCCTCCCCACAAGGTGGGGCTTGAACCCACGACCCTTAGATTAAGAGCCTCATGCTTTTACAGACGGAGCTCCTGGCTGAACATATGCCCCCATCTAACCCCATCATCACTGACTTTGCTCTTGGAAGTCATTTCGCCAGTCTGGGCTCTGGAAATAATCTCCAAAGGTTCAGAATGTGCTGCCACATGGTGGTTCCTCTGGGGACTTGAGAGGTCTTGGGGGCCAAATGTGGCCCTCGGGACTCTCACTAGGCCAGGACCTGGGCCCTGCCACATTCTACTCGCTGGCACTGCTCCTCTTGGAAGTGTGTTTTACGTGGCTGGACTGTAACTCTGAACTGCAACGCTTCTTGCTTTTCTGAATAGTTGATAGAAACAGGGGTCTATGCAGGAACCTCTGGCTTTGTGTGGCTCAAAATAGCCTACTGAACAAAGGTCAAGAGTCACATCCATCAACCCACCCACTTTTTGCCCCTGATCTTACCACCATCCCTCGCAAGTTCTCCAGGGGAAATGCCGCCCTCAGGCTGATAAAAGTTTTGCACCCCTACCACAGAGTCAAGCACAGGTAAAACTCCCGAGAGGTACTGTTCTCAGTCACTGGCGAGAGCTGGGAGTGTATCACTTTGTACAGACATCCGGCTGCGCCGGCCATACTACAGGAGAGCCAGAATGTACCTGACGTAAGATGCCACACAAGAGCCTATTCTGCCATTCCCAAACCGGGCCGACAAAGGTTTCCATACCTTCTCCTCCAGCAGCCATTTCTCCTGCTGGACTTCCGCCAGGCGCTGGAAGAGCTCGGAGATCTCCTCATCCGAGAGGTCAGCTGGCCTAGGGGGTTGCGACTGTGACTGCGGGCTGCCTGTGGTGGACTGCAAGTAGAGAAGGGGATTGGCAGGCAGGCTGGCAGCCAAAGCAGAGTCATCCTCTGCCCCAAAGTAATTTTAAATATTTCTCTCTTATTTTGCAAAGTGCCCAAAGGTGTCTCACTATTTAACTTTAACATCAAAACTGCATGTAAAAAATTAAGTAACAATTATAGTGATGCAGGCCCCAAGGTGCCAATCTAGCTGCTAGCCACTCACAGAATATCCATCATCCTATAGCGTAGGACGAGGAACCTCATGCCTGACACCCTGACCAATTTTCCAATAAAGAACTGATTGGCTGTTTCTTCTCCTTCTTAAAGAAGCCCATTTTCTCCACTCTTCAGACGAGACTTGGGGGGGAAAGAAGCCAGCGGGTGGGTGAGAGTTTCTCTTGGATATGTTCAAGATTTTATTGCAGAGGTTTATTTTAAGAGTCTTTGTTGTAGCAACTTCAAAGGCAGGTCAAACAACCACACACACACAGGGAACCTTTAAAAGCAACTACAAAAGGATTCCTTTGCCTCGTGCAGCTAATACATAGATCAAGTTGATCGGTTATAAACAATCACCCCCTGGGTAGAATCAATGCGCTGGCCAGAAATAGAGGGGGTCCTGAGGAGTTTTTGGGCTGTCTGCAAAACCAGTTGCATGGGGACAGGGACTCCCACAACCCCCATCCCTAAAATGGCACCATAGGAAAACTACCAACAACCCAGGAGTGAAAGTTTGGAACATAGGAAGCTGTTTTGGGTCCATCTAACTCAGTACTGGGACCCAGGTGGCGCTGTGGGTTAAACCACCGAGCCTAGGGCTTGCTGATCAGAAGGTCAGCGGTTCGAATCCCCGTGACGGGGTGAGCTCCCGTTGCTCGGTCCCAGCTCCTGCCCACCTAGCAGTTCGAAAGCACGTCAAAATGCAAGTAGATAAATAGGTAGTGCTACAGCGGGAAGGTAAACAGCGTTTCCGTGTGCTGCTCTGGTTCGCCAGAAGCGGCTTTGTCATGCTGGCCACATGACCTGGAAGCTATACGCCGGCTCCCTCGGCCAATAATGCGAGATGAGCGCGCAACCCCAGAGTCGGTCACGACTGGACCTAATGGTCAGGGGTCCCTTTACCTTTACCTTTAGCTCAGTACTATCTACACTGACTGGCAGCAGCTCTCCAGGATTTCAGGAAGGGATTGTTCCAAACCCTACCTGGAAATGCCAGGGACTGAACCTGGGACCTTCTGCTTATAAAGCAAATGATCTACCACTGAGCTAGGGCCCTTCCTCAAATCTGAGGAAAGACACTGCTTTTGAAAGGCAAGCTCCAGGTGTCTGCTCCCATCTACAGGTGCAGGAAGAGAAATTACACCCAAGGGCTGCAGTCAGACCTCACCCCTTCAAGAGCTCGGGCGTCCATGGCACCTACAGCCAAACCTCTTGACACCTATCATGCCTCACCTTGTTGCTGCCGGGCCCAGATCCCTCTTTCATGATTTCACGGTAGCTGAAGGACGAGATGCTGCTGCTGTCGCCCGTCTGTGCCCTGCTCGGGGAGCTGATATCCGCCAAGACAAGATCCTCGATTCCTGGAGGGCAGAGCAGAGCACAATGTTAGAAACGCCAAGAAGGGTGGCAGTTCTGGGCTCCAAAGCAGCTAGAAAGCCACAGCCGCTCCCCAATGCCCTGCCCTGTAACCCTCAGGTGTGTAGCTGCTAGTTGGGGGCAGCTCCTTGGCACAGGAAGAACACTCTCTACATGCTCAGAGACCATACTTTCCACAGTCGGAAAGTACACACACGCATATACCATAGCCTAGGTAATGTCCGGGGCACATCACAGGCTGGTATCTGCTCCTCAAACAGGGCTGGCATGAACAAGCTCCAGTTCATATTAAAAACAGATTAAGGCTCTTCTGTCTCTCTTTCTCTTCCCACCCTCAAATCTCTGAAAGTACCTGGCTGCAAGGAACCAGCTGAGTGGTTAGTTTAGCTCCCTGGGGGATCTGATTTCCCGGAAGGTGCTATTTCCTAGCATAAACCCAAGGAGTATTTTGAAAAAAAGGTGGTGTCAGAGACTGTCTGCAGGATTTACCTGAGCATTTGGATGTTTGTCCTACCCCCACCCCCACCCCCCACACTGCTCTGCGGCTGAATCTTGTCCTAAACTGATCTCACTGTTCTCACATCTCCCCCCCCCAAACAACACCAACTTCTTTCCTTAGGAGAAACCACCTCCCTGCAAAAGCAGGACTCCCAAGTGGCCCCCAGGAGCTAGACAGAACCAATCTTGTTTACATAATCAGGAACACACAAGGTCCCCAGTGGAAGCAAGCATTCAGAATCCATTAACCAGAGATTAGGGATCAGGAGCAGGCTGCTGGATCCCAGACTCCCCCTAGACCCACCCCCAGTACAAATTCAACTTCCCTCTACTGGCTTTGACTCTCAGCTAATACTTTTTATAGAATGGTTAATGCTATGCATCTTAACCAGGACCCATAAGCTGGTTAAAACGAAACATTGGCTGTTGTAAAGGTTGGTATCAATGTAACTCTGAATCATGCAAAAGGCCAGCAGGGGGATTTGAGAGAACCCACCCCAAAGCCCACTTCCTCAACCATGGTTAATGCATTGGGAGCATGGTGTTCGCACACAAGCCCAGGGTGTTTGTCACATGGGAGATTCCTGGCAGTCTGAAGTGGTTTGCTTGTGTTGAATTCCCAGCTTTGTCTGCTCATGAAAGCTTTTGCTGCAATTTACCAGCCGGCCTCATTTGGAATCCCTCCTGCCAAAGGTATCCTATATTTTATTTCTGCTCAGGATACACATAGCAGAAGTCCAAGATATTGTTAGTGTTGAAGTGCTGTGGGTATCGAAGGGGTCAAACACTGTGCTAATTGGGAATGCTGACTCAGCAGCATGTGATGACTAAGCATCATGAGACATGGGGTGTTGCCTAACTGATCCAGCTAGTATAAAGAGGCATGGTTGACTTCCCACTTCAGTTACTTGGTAGGGGTGTGAAGAGGTGATGGCTTCTCCCTGAATGTAATCCCACCTGTGTGCTGTGTATCTTGAATGTACCAACACTGCTTGTTTTACGATGCTGCAAGACTGCAACTGAATAAACCCATACTGAAAATCCAGCTTGATTTCTGAACACTTCCTGTGGGGCTCTTGTACATCACAACACTTATTACTACTAGTAGTAGTAGTACCACCAGCTGGGACGCGGGTGGCGCTGTGGTCTAAACAACAGAGCCTAGGGCTTGCCGATTGGAAGGTCGACAGTTTGAATCCCCACGACGGGGTGAGCTCCCGTTGCTCGGTTCCTGCTCCTACCCACCTAGCAGTTCTAAAGCATGTCAAAGTGCAAGTAGATAAATAGGTACCGCTCCGGTGGGAAGGTAAACGGCATTTCCGTGTGCTGCTCTGGTCTGCCAGAAGTAGCTTAGTCATGCTGGCCACATGACCCAGAAGCTGTCTGCAACGCCGGCTCCCTCGGCCTATAGAGCGAGATGAGCATGCAACCCCATAGTCGTCCGGGACTGGACCTTACGGTCAGGGGTACCTTTACCTTACCTTACTACTACTAGCATTGGTATTATTATGGCATTTTCTTCTCTTAAGGCCAGGAAGAGAAACCTGTGGCCCTCCAGATGTTGAGCATTTGTCATGCTGGTTGGGGATGATGGGAGCTGGGATCCAACAACACTTGAAGGGCACCAAGTTCTCCATCTCCATTCTAAGGGATAGGACCAAGGAGCTGTCCAAAGTGCTGAAATACACTGCAAAGCCCAAGTGCTCAGAGCTGATGTACAGGAATAAACCAACTAGTCTTGTGTGGTCTGTATTTTTATAAATAGAATAAAAAAACAGAAGGCCCACAGTCTACCAGTGCATTTTATAATGAACACACCAAGAGTACATACTCAAGATCTCCAACACAGCTAAAGTGTAACTCACATGTGTGAAGTGATCCCGAGTCTGTATTCTTGCTGCTGAAGAGCTTAAAGTAGTACCTTAATGGATCAGATCAAGCTCTAACTAGTCAAGCATTCTCTCAGAATCCCAGCAAAAAAATGCCCACTAATGGATTAGTGGGTCTAATAATCAAAACTTTGCTGTTACCATTCTTGCTTGGGCACAAAACTCGCCGGATTACCGTAGGTTATCATTTCCCAGTCTCACCTACCTCACATGGCTATTGTGATTATATAAAAATGGGGGTGGGGAACTGTGTACTCCACCCTGAATTCATTAGAGAAAGGGCAGGATATAAATCTGCTTGAGTACACACACACACACACACACACACACACGAAATACGAGGGGCACTTTTTACACAGCAGATTGCAGAATGCAGCTTCCAGTACAGACCATCTGGTGCATACACCAGACCCCCTAAACAACTGAGCTGGCTTCCTTTGTTTTTTAAAATGTGTTTTAGCAAAACTGACTGCAGAGAAGCCTCTGGAAGGGGAACCAGTATCCAAGACCAGAGAGGTCCCCAAATCATCTGCTCAATGGGGATCCAGGGGCCATTTTTCCTTTCTTCCCAGCTCTCCCCTGTCTCAGTCCTCCTATCTGGGCTTGGCTGGTACCACAAGGGTCTCATCTACCAGGATTGCATCATTTGACAGTGAATACGAATTTATCGTAATGTGGGATGACCCCCCCCCCTTTGGCAAATCATTTGATACGATTCTCAAAGAGGGGAGCGAAAGCAGGAGCTTGTCAATGAAACAACTGCAAGACAGCTATGAATTAAAGACTGTGGTGAATTAATGAATACAGTGGGTTTTTTATTTTTTAAAAACCAAATTATAAAGTTAAAAAGAATCTGGCCACTGTCACTAATGTCTTGCTAACATCCAGATTATATTACTGTGAAACAATCTACATGGTGTGTGACCTTATTTTTGTATTTAAATAAAAATAGCAGAAGATGCTGGACTGCAAGGCTGAAGAACACTGGTACCTTGAGGGTTGCTGTTTGACAGTGGGACAGTCTGCCTTGAGAGCTCTCCTTCCTCGCAGGTGCTTCAGCAGAGGCCGGACAGTCATCTGTCAGGAATGCTGCAGTTGCAGATCCGCACTGAGCAGGAAGTTGCACTAGAAGACCTGCCAGGCACTTTCCAGCTCTAGGAGTATTGCATAAGAAGCTATCTGGGCCCTTGAGTCACCCTCAGACGCTCCGTTTTGCCATCTGAGGTGGGGTGGCCAAGATTTTACAGGGAAAACTTGGGCTTATTATGATGCATAATGTTGCTGGATTTTGTTTTTGCTTGTGGTCTGCAACATCTTATGTGTCTTTATGTGGCTGGACCATAAAGAAGGCTGATCGGCAAAGAATTGATGCTTTTGAATTATGGTGCTGGAGGAGACTCTTGAGAGTCCCATGGACCGCAAGAAGATCAAACCCTATCCATTCTGAGGAAATCAGCCCTGAGTGCTCACTGGAAGGACAGATCGTGAAGCTGAGGCTCCAATACTTTGGCCACCTCATGAGAAGAGAAGACTCTCTGGAAAAGACCCTGATGTTGGGAAAGATGGAGGGCACAAGGAGAAGGGAACAACAGAGGACGAGATGGTTGGATGGTGTTCTTGAAGCTACCAACATGAGTTTGACCAAACTGCGGGAGGCAGTGGCTCACAGGAGTGCCTGGCGTGCTCTGGTCCATGGGGTCACGAAGAGTTGGACACGACTAAACAAATGTGTCTTAACCAACTGTGTTTTATGTTATTGTGGTTGTTTTGCCATAAACCCTTTAAATTAAAAAGTTAGGATATCAGACATTCCCACATCCCCACACCATGGGACAGCTAAAATGGACAGCCAAAAAGAACTAAAAGAGCACAAATTGCTAAAAGAGCACAAATTGCTACTCTAGAAAGACAGCAGAGGAAATGTAGAGAGATGCTGAGCAGCAGACCCAATTTCCCCTCCATTATATGGAAATGTGAAGACACTAATACAACTCCCACCTCTGCCACGAGTTTGGTAGTTAAAGGCGAGCCACATCTGCTACAGGTTCAGCCCCCCACTAGCTGTGGGGATCAGAATGCCCCCATACACGGCGGCTGTAAGCATCACTGAGATAACCTAAGTGAAGCACTTTAAGCCTTTCTAAGCCTCTTATTAGCAAAATGCCCATTGTGACGATGGCCGCTGTTCATTTTTATGGGCGAAAGTAAAATTTTGCATTCCAGGACACCCAAAGGCTAAATGTGGGCCCTGCTCCCTCACCCCTTCTTGATCCCAGCCACTGAGAAACAAGAACGGTTTACATATGCATAATCCCAACCCCTGCCCAGTTCCAGCCTGGATTCCGTTTCTTGGGTCAGGCTAGAGTGCCACATCTCCCTATTCAAAAATTGTGGTTAGTTATAAAAAGTTGGAGAGTAGGGAAATAGAGGACGGGAACAGAGTCGGAACCTGGAAGCAACATGGCAAGCAGACAGCCACCGTTTATCTGCCATGCCTCAATCAAAGAAAGAGCAAAAAGAGGCATTTTATATATATTTTTAAACATATACACATAAGCTTGTAATAGGTGTATATCCTGCTCTTGCATGGGGGCTCATGAGGAACTCCTATCCAAATTATCTATCAGGTCCTTTCTCCACTTTGCTCCACTAAACTCCGAGCACCTGGTGTTCCCAGACTGTTCCACAAGCCCAGAAATGGCGTATCTAGCCATTTGTGCTGCCTGCCTGCCGGAGAGCTTTGCGGAGGGAGAGTGCTGGGTGTGTAGGAAGTGAGAAATCCTACAAGCAAGTGCTGCAGCTGCCCAGCCCGGCTGGTTAATTTTTAATCCGGTGGTGAAAACAAGAGACCCATTCAATGCTGGGAGCTGCCAATGATAGCCACCTCCTGAACTCCCTGCTGCAAAGTGCCCTCCAGTGCCTTCCAAGCCCACCTGTTAACTCAAGCGCTAACCTCCCCTTGGGACCAATGGTGATGCCTTTCAATCCCCCGCCTGCAACTCTCTTCCTCTTTAGCTCAGCTTTCTTTCTTTTAAAGGAGCAAGCTGAGTTGGAGGTCACCCGCTCTTTGTTAAGAGGGAGAGAGAAGAGGGGATTAAGCAGATGATGGCTTTTCAACAGAACTCCATGCTGGGAGAAAGCCCTGTGGAGGGAGAAGGACTCTTTTGTGCAGACTGCTCTGGAAAAAACAGATGCGAGCGTGCACACACACACACACACACACACACACACACACGACACACACAAAACGGAGGAATTCAGAAGGCAATGAAAGTCCCTTCACACTCCAGGGTGCATTAGATCAAAGCAGGAAGATAAAAGGCATCCCTCCCAAGCAATTTGCCAGGGGCCAAATGACAGTGCCTCCTGGGGGCCAAGGAAGGAACGGCGCTCACTTCAAGGCCTCCTTTGAAGAGAGAGAGAGAAGAGTTATCTGCAGGTTGCATTAGCAGCAACAGCTGACAATCCCTTTCCCCAACCATACTTGGGGGCAGAGAAGCAGGACACAATCAGGAAAATCACGATCAAACATGGAGGAACTGCTCCTTTCAATACCTTTTGACTGCTCTGCTGCCCTCAAAGCCAGGGAGCTGACAATCTTATTCGACTATGAATGATCGCCAAAGAAGAAGACACTCAGCTTTCCCTTGCCTGTGTATAATGAAACCCAAGAGGACATGATCACTTCCTCCAAAGGTTCCCTGTACTTTCACTTCGCCGATTAAAAACTTTGATGTGTTTCATCTGCAGCAAGGGAAAGTTCTTCCCCTAGAAAAGGGAACATTTTTCAAACAGTTATCTTCTTCCTACTGTGTCCTGACAATGTCTTCCAGTTTTCTGTTGATACTCTAAAGCAGGCATCCCCAAACTTCGGCCCTCCAGATGTTTTGGACTACAATTCCCATCATCCCTGACCACTGGTCCTCTTAGCTAGGGATCATGGGAGTTGTAGGCCAAAACATCTGGAGGGCCACAGTTTGGGGATGCCTGCTCTAAAGAATCAGCCTTTCGACTTCCTCTCCCCACCTCCGTTACCTTCTGTTATAAGAATTTTGAGGTCATATATATATATAATTGTTCATAAAACATGTACATGAATGTACAGTACAGGCACATGTCTGAAGCAGCACAGGAAGACAGGCCTGACTGACACCATTTTGACTCTCTCTCTCTAACCAGGTGTTCCTCTGCAAGGAAGAAGGGGGGTGGGGGGAACCTTCTCATTGTCTCAGGAATTAAAGTGATAATCCCTGGCATCCTGATACCTGAGTGCCAGACAAAAGGGTGTGATTAACCTGGCTGGGAAACAGGGAAATGTAAATACAGTATCTCTCTTTTTTGTTGATTAGGTTTTGGGGGCAGGGGGCAGGGTCCAGGATGCTCAGATTACTGCCACCAGACCTCCCCTTTCATGGTGTACCTATGATGAATCTAGGGAGGGCGGTCTTGGGCTACACCCCTTCTGTGATGTATGGGTGATGCTTCTGGGGGGTGGGCTGAAACCAATTTCAAATTTCTTTTTAAGGGCAGGACACCTTTGTTTGGGGTTCCTTCCTTGTTCTCCTGCGTGAGGGGAAGGACCCTGTTGCAACAGCGAAAATAAAGGCTTTGCTTCTCAAACTTCTCTGGTTGGCCTCTGTTATATTCTCCAACCGATGGAGAACCCAATAAGGGAATAAGGGCAGATTTTTGCCTAAATCACTTCCTTTTCGCTTGCAGTCCTCATAGATGTCACCTGTTTCCTCCATGGAGAGCAGCTTGCTCTGACTGTGACCTCACACAACCCAGCTCTGCCCCAGCAGCAACACTCCTACACACACAAACATATGCAATCGTGGTGCAGGGCTGCCAGACACAAATCTGACACCCACATTCTCTCTTTCCCCATTATCCTTTCTCTCTCTCAAGCCTCAACCAGATGGCTCATTTAAGAGATCCGCTGTTTTCATGCTTACCCACCTGCAGGTCAACTCCACCTCGGCACAGTTCCTTCTACCCTCCCTGGGCCATGCAGCTGACACAGCCAGGTGTCAGACTGACCACAGCACAAGCTGGGCAGCTGGCTTCCTACTGCAGCGGTGTCCGGGGATGGAAGAAGGGGGTGTTTTTTCCCATTAGGAATGCTACCCGTGTTCTCAGCAACGCTGAGCCAGGAGCTTTGAAAGCTGCTGCCTGAGCAAGTTCTTAATAAATTTTCTGGAAATACATTTGCTCCGAATGGTTCATTTATTCCAAACACAGAATTCAAGTGGACTTTGTTCAGCATTGCGGGGGGGGGGGGAGGTGACATCTCAAGCAGGCCTGGTAAGAATCCAGTGCTTCCAATTGGAGTCATTTATCATGGCTCTCCCATTCAGAGGTGGCTCTAAGCCAGGCATCCCCAAACTGCGGCCCTCCAGATGTTTTGGCCTACAACTCCCATCATCCCTAGCTAACAGGACCAGTGATCGGGGAAGATGGGAATTGTAGTCCAAAACATCAGGAGGGCCGAAGTTTGGGGGTGCCTGCTCTAAGCCATCCCAGTCCACATCTTGAGTTGAGTCTCAAGAGTCAAGTCTGGAAAGTTCTCCAGATATCTAAAGGCTGAAGATGCAAATGATTTACCTGCTAAAAACTGTAATACAGCGGTGCCTCGACTTACGAATTTAATCCGTTCCGAAGGCACCTTCGTAGATCGAAAAATTCGTTAAGTCGAAAAGCGCCATTGGAAACGCGATTTCCCATAGGAATGCATTGGAAACGGAAAAACTTTTAAGTCGAAGCAACCCTATCTAAAAATTCATATGTCAAAAAATCCCTATCTAAAACCACCACGGTTTCCTTTCGGATGTCGAGACATTCGTAAGCGCGCGACCATTTGCCCCATTCGTAAGTTGAAAAATTCGGTTGTCGATGTCGTTCGTAAGTCAAGCTACCACTGTATTTTAAATGCTGACCATTCACCATTTTTAAACCTTTCATTATCTCACAACAATGAGTCATCACTGGCTCATGAGTTTGAAGACACAGACATGTTATATGCTGCTAACATTATAGTTGGGGCTAAATATATATGCTATGATTCTAAAGGAACTGTGGGGTGGGGAAGGAAATCCTATTCAGTATAAGGTGCAAAATTCAGCTTGTCTGTGAGAATATCAGTTTCTGCTTTGTTTTTGCTTTAAAGCAGGTTTCTAGTCCTTATAGTTCCATATGCAAACTCAAAGAAAGTGTGAGCAACAGCTGGTCAAGCTGAAAAGCCAGAGAGGGGTGGCAGAATAATAAAATTTCTAGTGGCCAGCAGGCAACTCTGAGTGGCCCTACGCTCTCCGCTCCACTCTACATGTAATGAAACCAAATTATGCAAAATAGCAAACACTGGGAAATCAATTGTGCAGATCAACTTAAAGTGGATGATTTATATAGCCTGAAAAAAACAGCTTTCTCTTAGAGACAAAGTTAGGTTTCATTGGAGCAAGATTCTCCTTATTCTTTTTAGGGCAAAGTGCACCCAGCCCCACATATCATCTTAGTGGGTATGAAATATGGGCCTGTTAGAAGAGTTTTTGTGAAGGGGCCCCTAGAGAAGGACAGTTGAATAGGAAAAGCTGCTTGAAGTCCCCCACTCCTTCCCAGATCCCCACAGGGCAACTTGTCACACTGTTTTCTACTTGAATACAAGCTACCAATCACTACATATTATTATTATTTTACCAGAGAGTCCCATAGCAGGTTACGGCAGTACAAAATACAGCATTAAAAACTGTTTAGAACAGATTGCAGTCTGCCGACTGAAAAGAACATATGCTTGTAAATCAGGGTAGGAAGTCTTGAGGCTCGAATGTGGCCCTCCAGACTTTGCTATCTGGCCCTTGGCAGTCTCCCCAAGCCACACCCCTCACTGCCCCCTTGCTTTGTATCCTGTGTCCCCCCCCCAGAAAGAATGCGTCCTTGAATGCTGATAATGCCTTTTGCTTGCCTAGAGGAAGGAGAGAGGCGGATGTGTTAAGTGCATGCAGAAAGCAGCCCACTGTACAAAGGCAACATTTCCATTTGTTGCCCCTCCTACTTTTGCCTCTGGCACCACCTGTACCCTTCACAGCTGATCCACCAGGTGCATATGTTCCAGGTACGGAAACACAGGACAATCCTCCCATTTCTGAGCACATCCTCTAAAGGGGAGGGGAAAGTCCTTCCTCTTCCTAGGAGCCCCCTCTCACCTGTCCGGCTCTTGCTATTGGTCAAGATCTCCTGGAGCCGCTCTTGGAGTTTGTCCGCTCGCTTCCGTTCCAGGTGAAGCTGCCTCTTGAGGTCCTTCAACTGTTGGGGGAGAGGGACGGAGGTGCAAGGGAGATCAGGCTTAGCCCCACAACCCATTTTCCGCGCCAAAACCCAGCCCTGAACAGGCCAATGCAACAGCATAAAAAGGGTGCCACTGAGCATGGGCAGAATACTCCCCCCCTCTCTCTCACCAGTGTGAGCCCACAACCACCCAACCCAGAAGGAAAGATCAGAGTTGCATACAGATCCCAATTTCTAAGCTCTGAGTGCCAGGACCATGATGTGGGAAGAACGAGGTTCTCTCCCCATCCAGCTTCTAAAGCTGCCACCCAAATACCGTGTTTCTCCTAAAATAAGACACCATCTTATATTTATTTTACTCTTATTTTTTTATTACCTTCTCTTCCTGCTGCGGCTCGGCGCCCGGAACTGGCTGTTGCTGCTGCTGCTGAAGCGCCGACAAAGCGCCCAGCAGCGCCACACAGAGCGCCCTGAACCGCAGCAGGAGGAGGATTCAAAGTGCTACAGAGCACTGCTGGGTCCTGCTGGTTCGGATCGCGCCCCGCGTGGTGCTGCTGGACGCTTTGTCGGCGCTTCAGCAGGGCGCGCTGCTGGGTCCCGCTGGCTTGGGGCTCCAAGCAGTGCACACTGCGGCTTTTTCCGGGTCCCGCCGGGTCGGGGCTCGGCACAGCGCACACTGCGGCTCTTGCCGGGTCCCGCCGGGGCGCGCGCTGCAGTTCTTGCCGGCTCCCGCTCGGTCGGGCCTCCACGTGGCACATGCTGCTGGGCATTTTGGAGGGGCAGCAGCGTCTGGTTCCAGGCGCTGACAGGCATCTTCCTCTTCCATGGCGCCACCACTACGGCTTATTTTGGGGGTATGTCTTATATTTTGTCAATGCATGAAAATCCTGCCATGGCTTATTTTATAGGTACGTCTTATTTTGTGAGAAACACGGTAGCTGCTATCCAGTGGAAACAGGGAAAACCAGTCCAACTCCATGGAGACCCCTAACCCTAATGCACTTCTGCAGTTAAAGGTCAGAAGACACACACTTTCAAGGATCTTGGAACCCTTCAAAATTGGGCATCAGTTGGAGCCACAGTGACCCCCTCATCAGGGGTGGGTAGAGCCTTGGGAGAGCTCAGCATCTAAGCAGAGAAAGGGGACAATTTCTTAGTGTGGTGCAGGGTGGGAGGGGAAGAGGCACCACAGCATAGGGATGCTGTTCATAAAAGGAAGAGTGCAGCTGCAATTCTGTCCTCTGCATCCCAGCCTCTTTGCATCGGATAACCAGCTGGGAGAAAGGCAGACAGGCAAGAGGGTATGCATGAGATGCAGCTCAGCACAGAGCGAGGAGACCCAAGGCAGCAGCTCAGAGTCTCCTTCCTTGGAGGTCTTTAAGCAGAGGCTTGACAGGCATATGTCAAGAATGCTTTGATGGTGTTTCCTGCTCGGCAGGGGGTTGGACTGGATGGCCCTTGTGGTCTCTTCCAACTCTATGATTCTATGATTCTAGAGTCTGATGCACTTAAGACCCAGGCAGGGGCTCATCCAGGGGAGCACGGTGGCTGTGCCTTCACAATTCACAGCAGCTCCTTTCTGGGACTTTAACCATAGTACCCCACCCCACTGCAAGTGATATATTGTTGTAGACAACTGTCAGCCTGCTGCTCCTGCTGGTCTCTCTTTAGCAGGGGTGGGGAATGTAGCTCAGGGAGGGGCTCTTCAAGACCTCCAGCAACTACATGCTTTCTTGAAGAGAGTGTTCCCTGCCTCTCAAGATGAAATGAGCCCAGAGGGAGAAGCACATTTAATGGTCAACAAGGAATGGCAACCTGGGTTCAAAGAGAAAGATCAGCAGTGTCTGTTGCCTCGCCCCCCCACCAACCCACTTCCCTGTGGAAAGCCCCATCTCACCGCTGCGCTGCCTTTCTTCTCGAGGATCCGCTGCCCGTCAACCGTGTCCTTCACTTCCTGCCAGGGAGACAAGGCCATCACAAACCACTGGGACCAGAAGTGCCAAATTATGTTTCTATCACACTTTCAGGGGGGGGGTGAAAATGCTTGGCAATTCTCCTCTCTGCTCCTGTCTCAGAACCACCACCCTCTGAGAGGCAGAACGGTTATCATGCAGGGGGAAATGGTTGTGTGGATCACGGCTGTGCTGAAAGTTGTGGAATCTGGGTCCCACCTTCCGTTTCCCGAAAAATACTAATACCTCTTTTTTTTAAAAAAAAAAAAAGGGGAGACATTTATAGTTCTCATGGTGGACTGGACACTCAGTTTTGGCCCATGTATCTGTTAAGGTCATTTTGAATTCTGATTCTGTCTTCGGCGGCACTAGCTCCTCCTCCCAGTTTGGTGTCATCTACATATCTGATGAGGATCCCCTCGATTCCTTCGTCCAAGTCGTTCATAAAGACACTGAACAACAACAGACCCAGGCAGAGCCCTGTGTAACCCCAATTGTCACTTCCTTGCAGGATGAAGAGGAACCATTAGTGAGCACTATTCACACTTCGAATCTTCACACTTTGCTGTCCCTCCTAGCGGATCTCCCTTCCAAATCTTCTGCCCCCCTTCAACCCACCACCAGGGGCACATTCCTCCTGTCACTCTGCCATTTTTCATTTTTACCTCCCAACCTTTGGTCTAAACTAGGATAAATGGGATGAAAAGACTGGGGAGGCATCTGAAGAGAGATCCAAGGGACCCAGGCCCAAGGAACTCTGCTACACTCGAACGTACTACGGGGCACTTTCCACCTAGTGCACCAGACGGGGAACCAAGACTCAGTGAGAAGGATCAATCTGCAGAAGTCCCGCCTGGATATGTGACTTGGGGTGGGAGAGCACCACCTGCCTATCTGTACCAGACACTGCAAGCATGCTGGAAAGAAAAGAGGCACAATCCAGCAGATGGGCAAACCCATCAGGAGGGAAGGGAACAGGTGGACCTAGGAACCTCATGCTGCCAAGCACCAACTCCTGGGGGGAAGCTGGCAGGCCGCAGCACATGCACACCTGTTTCAGTCGGCTGATTGTGTCCAAGTGTTCATCCTTCGCCCTTTCAATCTCTCGCAGCTTCTCCTTGGTTGCTTCCACCTCACGGTCCTTTAGCTGCGGAGGAGAAAACCCAAGAGCGGGCATTTGGGAGCAGATATGGGATTTCCCCAACCCTGCCATTGTTGCTGGTTCAGTAAATGACAGTGGCTGGGAAGGAGGCACTTTCAGGGGAGAAGAAAACAGGACCACGCTTAAACCTACCACCTGCACCCCCAGTCATTTCCCCCTGCCCATTTGACCAGCAAACATCTCAAAATCACCCAAAACTCCAAATCAAAGAGCAGAAGCAAAAAGATGTCAAAAGAGAACCCACCCACCCACCACTTTCCTCCCCTCTGCCGAATGCCAATGTTGTTCTCTTTTAACTTCAGGGGCAGGGATTCACCCATGTGTTTTAAAGTATGTTTTATGATCTTTTATGTGCTGTTCCGTTTCAGGTGGCTGCATTTTAAATCTGGGTTTCCACCCTGCTTCTATTGTTGCAAATTGCCCCGAGATCCATGTTGATGAAGGGCAGTATAAAAAAACATTGTTGAATGACTGCAGCAATAGCTAAATAAATAAGAGGATGAAAGAGGCAAGCTGCTGAATAACTGAGTTTCACCGGCCAGTTGCTGTAATTCATGGGTAGGCAAAATAAGGCCCGGGGGCCAGATCCAGCCCAATCACCTTCTAAATCTGACCCACGGACAGTCCAGGAATCAGTGTGTTTTTACATGAGCAGAATGTGTCCTTTTATTTAAAATGCATCTCTGGGTTATTTATGGGGGATAGGAATTCGTTCTTTCCCCCCCTCCAAAATATAGTCTGCCCCCCCCACAAAGTCTGAGGGACAGTGGACCTTCCCCCTGCTGAAAAAGTTTGCTGACCCCCTGCTAATTGGTGAGAAACCCATTGCATCAAACGGCTGGTCCACACCAGGGACACTCCACCCATCAACCTCCTGCCACAGGGTAACCCACACTGTCTGCATCAAGGCAGCTGCTAAGAGGAGCATCTGGGTTCACTAGCCTCCCACAAGACTGTGGAAGCAGCTCAACGGCCAGAGTGGGTCACTGCCATTTCTCCCATTTGGGAAGGCCCAAAATATTTCCTGTACCTGCAAGTCAGCCACATGCTGCTCCTTACAGACTCGCATGGCCTCTGCGTGCTCCTGCTGATGTTTCTCTATCAGCTCCTGGGAAAGAGGATGGGAACAATCAGATCCCTGGAGCAGGGCAGGAAGGCTTGTGGAGGGACCAAGCGTATGGGCCCTACTGGCCCTCTAGTAGGGCATCCCAGTTCTGCCCTGTGACATGTCACTAAGGGGAAGGGGGGGTCCAGTCACCTCCGCCTCTTTCAGCCGCCGTTCAAACCAGCCCTTTGTGCCATCCATGGACTGTATTTGGAGGCGCAGCTCTTCCACGGTTTGCTGCATGGATTCCAGTTCCTGGCTACGCACCTGAAGGGCAAGAGAAAAGGGAAGCATCATACAATCATAGAATCGGAGACTTGGAAGGGACCCCGAGAGTTATCAACTCTGCAATGCAGGGATTTTTTTGCCCAGCGTGGGGCTTGAACCCATGAACCAGAGATTAAGAGTCTCGTGCTCTACTAACTGAGCTATCCCAGACGCAGGCAGTAGGCCCAGGGGAATTAGCGCAAACTAAAGATCAGCACAGAAAACAGGCCCTGGGCCTTTAAGGGCAGTGTAGAGGAAGTGAACACACTACCATTTGCTAACAAAATGGCCATCTCTATCACAGGTGAGCAAGGGAAAGGGTGAAAGGCCGTATATTGCAGGAACCTGGAGGGGGAGGAGGTAAACAAGATGCCTCTGCACATTATATGTACAGTACAAGATTATGCCTCCTGTGGTGAGCAGGTTGCAAGTTTTGCTCCTGTTGCAACAGTAAGAAACTTCACTTTGAACTTTGCGGCAAAATGGCAGTCATTCACTTGCACTGAGGGGGTAAGAAAAGGTTGTACCAAGAGACACTGACAGGGCAGGAGCTATATCTATCCCCCCCTACCCCCCCAACAAGGTCTACCCCCAAGTTCCATTTCCTGGTCACTGTAGAAACTGATGCTGGCATAAAGTAGAACCTAGGAGGTGGCTTTTGAGAGCAAGAACTTACAGCATTGCAAAGGACTGTGTGGCCTTTGCTGTGCGTATTCTCTCACCGCAACAGCATTATGAGGCGACTCAAATGCTTTCCAAATTTAACAGACGGAAGGCACAGAAATTCAGCCTCCTGAAAACCTCAGCTCTCATTGAAAGAAAATATACTAAGGTTCTAGTCCTTAAGACCTGGACATGCACATCTTGATGGGAAGACCAGGCCCAGGCACTCAAGCTCCTTGACCAGTACCTTCTCCTCCTTCAGCTGGCCACGCAGCTCATCCTCCTGCCGTTTCTTGTGCTCATGCAGCTCCCGCAGCTCCCGCTCGTAGCGCGCCCGCACAGCGAGCACCTCTTTCTCCTGCTGCAGGCGGAGGTTGCCAAGCTCTTCCTTGTGGCGCCCCTTCTCCTGCAGGGTCTCAATAGCCATCTCGTCTAGCATGGCCTTGCGCTTCTCTGCCGTCTAGAAAGCAGGCACAAGTCAGAGCAGTTACCCTTTCCTCAAACAAGAATGGAGCAATCCTGACATTGGGGAACCCGGCACAAAATCCCCCTCAAAAACTCCTCTTTTTTAAAACAACAACACAAAACATGAGACTCATCTTCTAACATTGTGTATGCCATCAAATGCCAACAGTGCCCTTCAGCTCTCTATATTGGACAAACAGGCCAAACCCTACGCCAAAGGATAAATGGACATAAATCTGACATCAGGAACCATAAGACAGAGAAACCAGTAGGAGAACACTTCAATCTCCCAGGACATTCTATACAAGATCTCAAAGCAGCTGTTTTATTACAGAGAAATTTCAGGAACAGTCTGGAAAGAGAAGTTGCTGAATTGGAACTCATTACCAAGCTTAAAACCATGGAGCCACCTGGGATGAATAAAGACACCAGATTCTTATCTCATTATGCATGATCAAGCTTTCTTTAGCGCCTCAGCCCTTGCTTTCCCCCCCAGGACTAATTGCAGTCATCAGCAGTCGTTAACAGCCATCTACAGGTTTACCACTCCCATCACCCATTCCCACCCACCCCCACCACCCTCTGTATATATATATAAGGGTCTGACACTTCTGTTTCAAGTGTATCTGAAGAAGTGTGCATGCACACAAAAGCTCATACCAAAATAAAAACTTAGCTGGTCTTTAAGGTGCTACTGAAGGATTTTTTTATTTTGACAAAATATGAGTTTCTGACTCTCATGACCACAGAGAGAAGTTTGTAAGTAAGTGTGGCAGATTTTCAAGAAAGCCTTGAAACCAGGCAGAACTCAGTAGGCTTCCATGAGTCAGCAGGAAACACTACAGTTCACCGCAAGTTCTCAAAGCTACCATTCCTTGCCCTAATACCCCTTCTCCCTCCTCTTTCACTTTCCTCCAGTCCCATTAGCTGTGGGTTTCCAAAATGCTTGGGATCGGATGGAATCCAATCTGTGCCTTGTTTATGGCAGGTAACAGGCTGGCCGTATCAAGAGAGAGAGCCAAACTATTGTTCGGTGTTCCATGCATGAGCAGAGCTGAGTCTCAGACCCACAGACTCACTCCTCCCATCACACACCTGGGGATTTCTGGAACTGATCTCTTACTTGCCTTTTGAAAACCAGAATTCAGGGCAAAATATGGTTTGAGGGAGCCATAGCATACCATATTCAGACATAACAACAAGCCAGGTTTTGCTGATGATTGGGGTGGGTGTCAGTTCAGAAACCCTGGTGCAAAAGGGAGAGGAAGAAGCCACACACAAGCCTCAGGCTCTGTGTTCTACACCATGGTTTGAAGCTACATCTGAATGTGGCCAGAGTCCAAAGTGAAGTGGTGAGTTTCTTCAGGTAAACCGTGTGCCAACCAGTATTAAATCCACTGCCAGCTCCTCCCTCCTTCCTGCCCCCAAGCTACTCACCTTCCTGGTTTCATCAAGGTCTTGTAACAATCTCTCCTTCTCCTGTCCTATTTCTTGCAGCTGCTCCAGGAGTCGAGTGTTGGCCCGGAGAGACTCCTAAGGGAGAAAATTAAGATGGCTGTAGAAAAAGGCCCTTCCCCATCCCCCAAGTTCTTTGCTCAGCGCCCCAATTCTTTCACAGACCCTCTTAGGCCTCTGACAGAGGGACTACAAACATCCAAGAGAACATCATCGAGAAGAGATTTCCCATAACACATTTTGGCCCACCTTACAGGGCTGTTAGACGGATTACTGAGATCAGCTACATGATGCACTTTGAACACTCATCTGCCCCCCCCCCGCCACAAGCACTTCATTGTACATGGTAAGAACTTTAAATACCCTTTTGTGCTCACCATCCAAGTTAAGAGTGGAAAAAAGGGTGCAACCCTTTTTTCCAACATGGGCAAATCCAACTTAACCAAGTAATTTTTGTTAAGTGGTCCCTCAATATACTTGAACCACCGTTTTGCACCCACCACTTAAAAACAAAGTTAGAGATGAAGTCCGGCACTGAAACGTCGGTGAAATGTTTCATTTGGAACAGAAGGAAGGGTGGTGAAGGGGAGGGGGAGAGAAAATTGACTAAGCACCCAAAGGAATAGTTGAAAGGAAGGAAAAGACGTGGGGGGGGGGACTAGAAGCAAGAAGGGGTACTATAAAGAGATAAAATGAAAGTAGAGGAGAAAATTAATAAGTCATGAAGACAAACTTTTGGGCAGCGAAGCAGGACCCAATCCTTCTTTTTACCTTCTTGCTGTCGCTGCAATCTGAACGGCAAATGTTCTGAAACTGGCCATTTTGCATACTGTGCCCCAAGGGTGGTGGGAAGAAGGAAACGCAGTGTGCTGAGAAGTGCTTCCTCCCTTCCCTCCTGAATATGCAAAGTGGGCCAGCTGACCCCTGTATGATGCAGCAGACTCCCCTGGGGGGGGGGGGGGGCTCTAGGATCAACAGCACTTTGGGCCTACCTGCAGCTGAGTGTTGAGGTCTTCCCGCTGGGCCGCCAGCACCTCCTTCTCGCTCTGCCGCTGCTGCAGTTCGGCCCCCAGTGCCGCCACCTGATCTCGCATCAGATTCATCTCTTGGGTCTTGGAAGTCTGTATCTACATGGTGAGAGAGAGAGCAGGGGCAGGGGAGAGGGGAGAGGGGAGGCTCGGGTCATTTTGAGGATACCACAGGATGCCTTGTAGACTGTACACCCACCCAAGCCACACTTGGCCCTCGGGGATCTGGAGGGCCACAGGTTCCCCAGAGTTCCTTGCCAAGAGGGACCGGCTGTTAAACCAATCTGGGAATTGTAGCTCTGTGAGGGGAACAGGGGTCTCCTAACAACATTCAGCACCCTTAACAAACTACAATTCCCAGGATTCTTTGGGAAGCGGTGACTGTTTAAAGCGGCATGATGCTGCTTTAACTGTATAGTACAGATGGGGCCTCGGAGCTCTTGAGCTGAAAATATGGTGCGTGCACATGCAAGCACACAATAATAATAATAATAATAATAATAATAATTTATTATTTATACCCCGCCCATCTGGCCGGGTCTCCCCAGCCACTCTGGGCGGCTTCCAACAGAAAAATACAACACGATAATCTATTAAACATTAAAAGCCTCCCTGAACAGGGCTGCCTTCAGATGTCTTCTAAAAGTCTGGTAGTTGTTTTCCTTTTTGACATCTGTTGGGAGGGCATTCCACAGGACAGGCGCCACCACCGAGAAGGCCCTCTGCCTAGTTCCCTGCAACTTGGCTTCTCGCAATGAGGGAACCACCAGAAGGCCCTCGGCGCTGGACCTCAGTGTCCGGGCAGAATGATGGAGGTGGAGACGCTCCTTTAGGTATACTGGACCAAGGCCATTTAGGGCTTTAAAGGTCAGCACCAACACTTTGAATTGTGCTCGGAAACGTACTGGGAGCCAATGTAGGTCTTTCAAGACCGGTGTTATGTGGTCTCGGCGGCCGCTCCCAGTCACCAGTCTAGCTGCCGCATTCTGGATTAGTTGTAGTTTCCCAGTCACCTTCAAAGGTAGCCCCACATAGAGCGCATTGCAGTAGTCCAAGTGGGAGATAACTAGAGCATGCACCACTCTGGCGAGACAGTCTGCAGGCAGGTAGGGTCTCAGCCTGCGTACCAGATGGAGCTGATAGACAGCTGCCCTGGACACAGAATTGACCTGCGCCTCCATGGACAGCTATGAGTCCACAACACACACACACATACACACACACCTGTTAAAAATCACCAGTAGATACAGCCTTGGTCTTTCCCACCCCAGCTTCCGCTGCCACCCTATACCACCCTCTTGAGCGCTTGCATCCACAGAGGGCCTGGTACCTGTTCTAACGCTGCCAGATTGGTTCTCAGAGCATCGTTCTCAGACAGAATGGTCTCAACCTGTTCCTGGCTCTCCGCACTTTGGGAAGCAACCTGATGCCCAACGAAGTACAGGATGAGCAAAGGATAGGGACCAGAGGGAGACAGGGAGAAAGAAAGAAAGAAAGAAAGAAAGAAAGAAAGAAAGAAAGAAAGAAAGAAAGAAAGAAAGACCAAAGCAGGAGAAAAGGGAGAAAAGGGATTAAAAATACAAAGCAGAACAAGGAGGCAGCAGTATTGCAATAGGGGGTTGTTGTTGCTTTTAATAGAAAAAGCAGGTTTCCTTTGCTTTAAAACCAAACAAGGGGAAATCAACATGAACTGCAAATTTCAAAGAGACCAACAAAACAAAACATGTTTCATACACATAGTTCTTGAGACAAGGCACTATTATTAAAGACTCAAAATAAGCACAAGACATATTTAGAAAAGGGAGGAGTGTTGATAAATGCAAATGAAGGGGGGGAACCTCTTAGGAAGAGAAGAGGCCTAAGAAAAGAAACGTGAAAGCGAAAACATGAAGGAGAAAATATCACTGAATGGTAAGATAGGAGAATGGTCGAGAAGGAGGTTATGCAGGGGAGATGGCAGGTGCGAGACAGGGCCTCTACATTATGGCTCAGGCCAGGGCATCTGCTTTGCCTGCAAAGGTTCCAGCTTTAATCCCCGACCTCTCAAGTCAGGGCTGGAAAATTCCATCTGAAACCCTGGAGAGCCACTGCCAATCACGGCAGACAAGATTGAGTGAGGTGGACCAAAGGTGTGACTTGGTATAAGGTACGTTCCTATCAAAATAAAAAAATTCCTTCAGTAGCACCTTAAAGACCAACTAAGTTTTTATTTTGGTATGAGCTTTCGTGTGCATGCACACTTCATCCGATACCTAGTTCTAGTTACAGGTAGGTAGCCGTGATGGTCTGAGTCGAAACAAAATAAAAAAGCTTTTGTGTGCATGCACACGAAAGCCCATACCGAAATAAAAACTTAGTTGGTCTTTAAAGTGCTACTGAAGGAATTTTTTTATTTTGTTTCGACTCAGACCAACACGGCTACCTACCTGTAACTGGTACTTTCCTATGTTCACCCACAGTGCCTCGAGCACTCTTAAACTCAGGTGGAGTGAGAAGGCAAGGGCCTGGAGACTGAACCATGAACTCTGTGCTCCAACTGAGCCCATAGGCTAAACTATGCAGTAGGGATAAGGAACCTGTGATCCCAGGCAGCAAGGCCAATTTTACAGGATGATAGGTGTCTAGAGTCCGGCTATCATGGGTCCCTCATCCTTGCTACAGAGGTCCCGAAGACATTGTGCAGCCCACACCCCAGAGTCCTCTTCAGGGCAGTAGGAATGGGTATGGCAGGCATCCCCAAACTGCGGCCCTCCAGATGTTTTGGCCTACAACTCCCATGATCCCTAGCTAACAGGACCAGTTGTTGGGGAAGATGGGAATTGTAGTCCAAAACATCTGGGGGGGGCAAAGTTTGGGGATGCCTGGGCTACGGTAACTGCCAAGCAGGCAGGAACCCTTCTGGATTGGCCTGAGTAGGCCATGGCTAGGAGTCTGGCTGGGGACGAGGGTGGCGCTGTAGGTTAAACCACAGAGCCTAGGGCTTGTCAATCAGAAGGTCGGCAGTTCGAATCCCCATGATGGGGTGAGCTCCCATTGTTCGGTCCCAGCTCCTGCCCACCTAGCAGTTCGAAAGCACGTCAAAGTGAAAGTAGATAAATAGGTACCGCTCCGGTGGGAAGGTAAACGGCGTTTCCGTGTGCTGCTCTGGCTCGCCAGAAGCGGCTTAGTCATGCTGGCCACATGACCTGGAAAAACTGTCTGCAGACACACCGGCTCCCTCGGCCTATAGAGCAAGATGAGCGCTGCAACCCCAGAGTCGTCCAAGACTGGACCTAACGGTCAGGGGTACCTTTACCTTCAGGAGTCTGGCTAGTTGCCTTTCCCTGATAAATAAGGCTGAGCTTCCGCCTGCTCTGTTACACATCCTGACTCAACCCCCAACCCCACACCTCCCAATAACCTGGGGTTAGAAAACAAACCCTCCAGTTGATTCCTGACAAAAACACCCCCTGGCCCGGATCCCCTACCAATAGTGCTCCGTAGAAGAGACACCCTGTACAGTTTTAATAGGCAAATTATCTTCTAAGCTGATCCAGATTGCATAAAACAATCCAGATGGCTCAAGATTAGTGAGACTTCGTTAGAGAAGGGAGAAAACTTCCAGGATTTACTATGCCACTCTAACCAGTAGTGGAAATCCTTCAGGTCCTTCTCCTCTCTAACACAACTGTCAGGGTTTGTTGTGACTACTCTTGAGTAACGACCGTCCACATGCTTGTCTTTCAGACGTTTTTATTGGTGCACATTATTTACAGTGTAACGGATTGCTCATTTCATGTCTACCCACTCGAGTCAGATTCCTGCACTAAATTCTTCCGCGTTTTCGACCAGCATAAAAGCCTAGGAACTGAGAAGCGCCTCCCTTTCCTTCTCTTTCTCAGTTCTGGCGTCGGAGGTACGGGTCTTCTGTCTGACCTATTCCTGTCCACTCTTTCCGCCTCCCTCTCTTCCTGCCTATGGAGCAGGGGCTCTTTGATGTTGCCAGAGCCCTGGCACTCCCTCTCCGTCTCCTGACTCACCCCTTCAGACTCCTCGCTCTCATGACTGCTTGGAGACGGGCTGCTTCTGATGGGGGGGGGTCTCTGTAATCCCTCCCCCTTACAACAACAATCAATTTCAACTCACTTATGAAGAAGAAAAGCCTACCCAAAGCAAAGCTTATCTTTGGTCTCTCTCTCTCTCTCTCTCTCTCTCTCTCTCATATGAGCCTCCAATTCAAGTCTGGGAAGCCTAGAGGCCGATCAAACTAGGCCCCAGGAGTTTTTCAGGCCACATCCAAAGCTACATGCTCCACAATCCTGTGTTCGTGCCACACGGACTTTGAAACTGGTATAGAATTCAGGATCCTGAGAATCACAGCTTTCCTTAAAAATAAAAACCTGGGACTTTAGATTGTAAAACTTGGCATTAAAGTATATGGGCAATGACTGGTGAAATCTCAAAAACTGGATATGGCTTTCCAGTGGTTAGTGTGTGATAAGCCCAGTGCAAGCAACTTGCACGGTGGGACATACACTGAGTCCACACACCAGGAAAGCGTCCCCATCATTGACTGAAACCAAACGCTAACACCAGATTTGAGGTGGGCCACTATACAAATTATGGGACCCAGGTGGCGCTGTGGGCTATACCACTGAGCCTAGGGCTTGCTGATCAGAAGGTCGGCGGTTCGAATCCCTGTGACGGGGTGAGCTCCCGTTGCTTGGTCCCAGCTCCTGCCAACCTAGCAGTTCGAAAGCACGTCAAAATGCAAGTAGATAAATAGGAACCGCTCAGATGGGAAGGTAGGTGGCGTTTCCGTGTGCTGCTCTGGTTCTCCAGAAGCGGCTTTGTCATGCTGGCCACATGACCTGGAAGCTATACGCTGGCTCCCTCGGCCAATAACGCAAGATGAGCGCCGCAACCCCAGAGTCGGTCACGACTGGACCTAATGGTCAGGGGTCCCTTTACCTTTACCTTACTATACAAATTGGCACACTCTATGCAAGCTACAAAATCCAGTTTTCCTGGTACAGAATCTGAGTTGTACCTTTCTAGCACACAATTTGTAATGTTCATGGGGGCACTAGATTACATATATTCTCAATGTTATAAACTCATAATATAGTTCTTTGCTCCAGAACTTGTCCTGCTCTGTAGCTTTTACACATTTCTACATTTCCTGCTCCGATTTTAGAACATGAGAAATGTAGAATGCACCATGAAAATGAACAAGCAATGGGATTTTTAAAATAGATGTAAAACATCATTTGAAGGAGCTCAAGATGGGGGAAGGAGGAAGTGAAATTCAACATTTAGCACAAGAAATCACCTGTGGGCATTACAGTTCAGAAAACAGTAACTAAAAGTAAACCACAATCATTTAGAGAGGAAATCCTCTCGCCAACACAATTCACAATCAGTCAGGTAGTCCAAATAGCAGATTGCCTCTCAAAGATATCCTGCCCTACCCATCCCAGCAAAAAAAGAAAATAATTTCTTACCGTAAGACAAAGATACATGTTGAAATGGAGAGATTATTTACTCTGCATAAACCCACAATAAAAGGGATGTATGCCTTGCCAATAAAGTTTGATACAGACCAGAGTTTCTCAAAAAAGAGGGTGTGGGGCAGAGGGAACTCACTTGGTCCTGTAGAGCCTGCAGGGCCACCTCATGCTCTTTCCGGCGGCTCTGCAGTTGGTCCTTTAAATCTGAGAAGCCCTGTGAAGGGAGGAACAACCTGATGAGACACTGAGATTCAGGGGAAGATTTCACCAACATACCAGTCACCAATATACAGGTGGTTCACTAATAAGGACTATTTAGATAAGGTCAGTAGGAATCTGGCTCACAGCTAGGGTTGCCAGACTCAATAGTGGACAGGACTTCTGTGCCTTTAATTGCCCTGCTCTCTTTTGAGTCTGGAAGCCTTAAAGAGAAACCAGCAGACCCTTTGTTTAATTTCCAAGCAAAGGGCCTGCTGGTTTCTCTTTAAGGTTTCCAGACTCAAAAGAGAGCAGGGCAATTAAAGGCACAGAAGTCCTGGCCACTATTGAGTCTGGCAACCCTACTCACATCAAAACAAACAAGAGATAGAGATGATATATTGTAGCCTTTCCCATTTTAATGTTGTTGCTTTTAAGGCTGTTCTATCTGGGTTTATTTATCAGTCATTAAAAAAACGGTAAAGGACCCATGACAGTTAAGTCCAGTTGCGAACGACTCTGGGATTGCGGCGCCCATCTTGTTTTACTGGCCGAGGGAGCTGACGTTTGTCCACACAGTTTTTCCGGGTCATGTGGCCAGCATGACTAAGCCGCTTCTGGCAAACCAGAGCAGCGCATGGAAACGCCATTGACCTTCCCGCCGGAGCGGTCCCTATTTATCTACTTGCACTTTGATGTGCTTTCGAACTGCTAGGTGGGCAGGAGCTGGGACCAAGCAACGGGAGCTCACCCCGTCACAGGGATTCGAACCGCCCCCTTCTGATCGGCAAGCCCTAGGCTCAGTGGTTTAGACCATAGCGCAGGCATGTCAAACCTGCGGCCCTCCAGATGTTTTGGCCTACAACTCCCATGATCCCTAGCTAGCAGGACCAGTGGTTGGGGAAGATGGGAATTGCAGTCCAAAACATCTGGAGGGCCGCAGGTTTGTCATGCCTGCAATAGCGCCACCTGCGTCCCCTACGTCAGTCATAGCTCTCCCCAAACCAAGGAATTCTGTGAACTGTAATTTAGTGAGATGCTAGGAATATTCTGGAGGAGATCCTCAGCTCCCTCATAGAACCACAATTTCTAGGATTCCTGGGGGAAGCTGTGGCAGTTCAGCATAGCAATAAAGATCCACCTTTATCCATGCTAGGCCACAATTATGCCAAATGTAGATTCGGAACTGAGGATGGGGTGGGTGGGTGGAGAGAAACAGATACAGAGATGAGGAACTAGGCTGAGCTTTGAACCCAGACCTTTCAAACACTTCTATCAACAGGTTTTCCAGCTGAAGAAATAAAGGCCCTGAACTCTATTTCTGAACTATGAGGGGCAACCAATGAACTCATGCCCAGAGCAGAGCTAAAACTGGAGCTCACCCCTTCCAAAGGAAGAAGAGGGGAACTCTTACCTGGTTTGCTGTCTGGAGCTCCTGCTGCAGCTTCTGGTTGCGAACCTGCAGGGATTTGAGTTCATCCTCCTTCCGCTGTTGGATCTCCTCAATTTTGGTCCTGAAAGGCGGGCAAGAGGGCTTACTAACAGAGGGAAGCGAATTCACCAAAATGCACCCATTTTCCCTCTTACTGGTAATTCTCACAGCCCTTTCAATCTCATTTTCATGGGGACACAAGAAGTTATTCCTTCCTTTGCTGGACCAGGATCCAAGACCCTCTTATGCCAGCAACCAGCAGGCGCTAGTTAGCCTACCACAAATTCCTCAAGCCACCTTCAGCTACAAGAGAACAGGAGTTCTCCGCGGCAGCACCCAGACTGCACAAACCCCTTGCCTCACACACACACCCCAACTCACTTTGAAAACCTTCCTTGTTCAGGTGAGCCTTCAGCTTGCTTTCTGCCCAGTTCTGTTCCTGCACAATCCTAACCATGTCTATTCAGTAGTTGTCCCACTGAATTCATTGGGGCTTACTCTAAAATTCAGTGAGGTTAGCGTTGCAGCCTTAACCTCTCTGACTACAGCATGTTGCCCGGTTGCGGTTCGATATCATGCTACATCCCTAGAGTGTCCTGTGCTCTTTGCATTGAATCATAGAATCATAGAGTCTAGAGGGCCATCCAGTCAAACCCCCTGCCAAGCAGGAAACACCATCAAAGCATTCTTGACATATGGCTGTCAAGCCTCTGCTTAAAGACCTCCAAAGAAGGAGACTCCACCACACTCCTTGGTAGCAAATTCCACTGCCGAACAGCTCTTACTGTCAGGAAGTTCTTCCTAATGTTTAGGTGGAATCTTCTTTCTTGAAGTTTGAATCCATTGCTTGCAACATGTCATTAAGCTGCCCTAAGCACTCTTCTCAGAGTGGAAAGTCAAGGTTTAAAATAAAATACAGGTGGAGGCTGGGAAGAACACAACATTTCCTGGCACAGTGCATTGCAGGAACATTCCTGGGCTTCCTGGGTGCGTGCCCGTGTGTTTGCGCCAGCCCAACCAGGCATGCGACGCAGCTCATTCCAGTCACTGACTGACCCTCGCAAGCTCACCTTCCTGGTCCCAGCCTGCCAGGCTACAAGTAATGCCACCAGCCTTTTGTGGTCTTCTGCTGGTCAAGGCTGTAGCCACCAGCAGTGACTTCCACCATTGCCTACTTCTCACTTTGCCCCTCCAGGAGTCTTTGCTCCACCCCAACACCCAGGGGGCTTTGGCCTTGTCCAAACTGTGAACCAACAACAACAACAATTTCTTCTTTATTCCCTGCCCATATGGCTGGGTTTCCAATCTCTCTCTCTCTCTCTCTGTGTGTGTGTGTGTGTGTGATTGTCAGCACAAAGGACAGGGTTTCTCAAACTTGGGAGCCACTAGCTAGGGATAATGGGAGGAGAGGTCCAAAAACAGCCAGAGACCTA